>NC_021164.2:1152636-1154568 GCF_000331145.2 Cicer arietinum
GTAAAGAATTACTCAAAAGATTCAAAATGGAAAACTGCAAAGAAAGTGCAACTCCAATAGGATCCAGAACCTATGTTGATAAAGATGCATCAGGTATTTCAATCGACATATCCAAATATCGAGGTATGATTGGATCCTTATTATATCTAACGGCCAGCCGGCCAAATATTATGTTTAGTGTTTGTTTGTGTGCAAGATTTCAGGCAGATCCGAAAGAATCGCATCTTATAGTCGTTAAAAGAATTATGAAATATTTGAAAGGAACGACAAATGTAGGCCTATAGTACCCCAAAGGTAGCATATGTAGCCTAGTTGGATATTCTGATTCAGATTATGCAGGATGCAAAACGGATCATAAAAGCACAAGCGACACTTGCCATATCTTAGGCAATGCACTAGTATCATGGTCTTGCAAAAAGCAAGCTTGTGTTGCACTTAGTACTGCTGAAGCTGAATACATAGCAGTAGGAAGTTGTTGTGCCCAGATTCTCTGGCTCAAACAGCAATTACATGACTATGAAGTTGATCTCGGATGCATTCCCCTAAGACGTGACAACACAAGTGCAATAAACATCTCAAAGAATCCAATCATGCACTCTCGGACTAAACACATCGATATACGTCATCACTTTCTACGCGATCATGTGCTGAAAGGTAATGTTGAGGTAACATTTGTTGATACACAAAATCAATTGGCTGATATCTTTACAAAACCTTTACCTAAGGACTCATTTTATAAGATCCGAAGAGAACTTGGTATTTTAAATGAAAGCAATCTTTGAAATTGCATGATACACATATTCCTTGATAATTATTGCTTCTTGATATATGAAGTTGTGCATTACATGTTGAGATTTCCATAAAAATTTAGATTTTAAGCAAAAATTTGCATATGTAGTCGAATACAAATGTTTGTATTCGAATACATACTTTTCCAGAAATTCTTGTATTCGAATACAACTTATGTGTAGTCGAATACACCTTCGCGTTTTTGCCCAGATATAAAAGTTGTTTCACATTTTAGGGTTATTTTACATTTGGTATTCGAATACACAGCTGTAGCCTCTCCTCTCCTCTCCCAAAATCTCGTCCATCCTCCTTTCACTCAGTTACCCATTCACCCAACCTTGCAAACTACATCAATCCTTACTTCTTTCTTGGCATTTATCATCAGATTTCTCACATTTCTCTAAAACCCATTTTTCACCAAAACCTCATTTCTCACCATGGATGCTCGCAAACGAGGACCAAGAACCAAGCATGCAGCAATGGGTCCCTCAAGAAAACGAACAAGGAATCCCAACATCACGGATTTATCCCGGCTTCTACACGCACCAGAAGAAATTGATCGTTTTCGCACATTCTACTCCGACAAGCGCCTTATCATTCCAAAATATGGTACTTTAAACTCTTTCTATGCCTTTAAGTTTCCTGAGTTGCTCAAAGCACAACATGTTGAAGAGTTTATAGGTTACAAAGGTCCTGTTTATCCTGACATAGTTAGGGTTTTTTATTGCAATCTCATCCAAGATGGAAAAACGCTGGTATCTCGAGTTAAGGGTAAAACCATTCGGTTAAATACCAAACCATAGGCGAAATTCTGAACATTCCTTTTAAAGGTTAAAAGTTTTGTCCCAACAACTTGTGTGAATGGGCTGATATCTCTAAGTATGATGCGTATGTTGCCCTATGTCGGTTTGATATACGCACAATGGAACAAAAGCGGACTCAAGCTGGTTCCAAATATGCCCAGCAACGGTATGGAGTGGGAAATCTTACCATTGATAATCACCTTTTGCACTATTTCCTTAGCTGCATTATGGTTCCAAAGACTGGAAATTACTCCCAAATTTCGGAGTTTGAATTACAAATTATGAATTTCATGTATGAAGGTTGTCAACTAAATTGGGCATACTTTGTGAAATCTGTCAT
>NC_021164.2:1155417-1174643 GCF_000331145.2 Cicer arietinum
GGGGAGAAAATTTGGTATTGTTGTTGCCTTAAACATCTTGTAGGTCCTCAAACAATTTTTTAATTAATCACATACAACGGGGGAGTACGCATATATTACGGGGGAGCAATGATTCAATTTCCACAATCTCTCCACATCAACAACATTTTGTCATAATCAAAAAGGGAGAGAATGTAAACTACAAGTTTTTGATGATGACAAAGATCAACCATTATGGTCAAAGCAACAACCTCAAAAAGAAGTTCAAATATCTTCATTAATAAAGCTTCAAATCCAAATATTAAATGTTAAAATGTAAAGGTATATGATGCAAACCTATACTTCAATTACATGAGAACAAGTCATATTTACATATGCATATAAAGTATTTTCAAAAGTCAAAATAGCATTAACAAAGTCTTAAAACTAATATTTTTGACAAAATACATAAGTGTATTTGAATAAAGCATCCTATATTCGAATACAAAGTAAGTCAGAACAACAGTCTCAAAGTTGTATTCGACTACGACTATGTATAGTCGAATACACATCAAGTCAGTGGCCAAAATCCTTATATCTGTATTCGACTACAACCTTCTGTAGTCGAATACAAAGTAAGTCAGTGGCAAATTTTCACTAATCTGTATTCGACTACACACATATGTATTCGAATACAAGGTGTAATTTTTGAATATTTTTGAACGTTACAAAGAGGTGTATTCGAATACACACATCCTGTATTCGAATACAACTGGAAGCAATACAACTTTTCAGATCTGGAATGGCTCCAAATCATTGTATTCTTTCATCAAACCTCTTGGATCAATGGCCACGAATCTGAAGAGATGTTTATGGAGTATAAATACCCCATAACTTCATATCAAACAACACACAATCCTTGAATCAATACCCTGAACAATTTTGAACAAAATTATGATTTTTTACGAAGTACTTGCATTTCATTTTCATATCATTCCGAAAGGTTCTCAAGTATTTGAATTGTTATTGGATTGTTTATCAATATACCTCTCATTATTCTTATCCATATCATATTGTATCACTTGTAAAAGAAAGTAATACTTTCTTAAAAAGTAGCTTAATCTAAGATAGTGGTGTGCTATCTTAGAAGTGTTGTTAGAAGTTTGTAGCAAGAATCCCAGGGTGGGAGTTGTACATTTTTTGATAATTAGTGGATCAATCTCTTGTGGTGTGCAAGAGGACTGGATGTACCCTTGGTTATAAGGGGAACCGGGATAAATCTATTGTGTTCATTTATTTATTGCACCTTACTATTAGTAGACATTATATTAACTCAGAAAATTCAACTACCATATCACTGAAAATAAGAAAATTTACTAACACCTAATTCACCCCCCCTCTTAGGCGCACTTCTGTACTTACAAAAAATGTGTGAAAGCTTTTCAAAACTTATGCAAAGTGAATTTGAAATGAGCATGATGGGAGAATTAAGGTACTTTCTCGGCTTACAAATTAAACAATATGAAAATGGCATTTTTATTTGTCAAGAAAAGTACATCAAAGATCTGTTGGTTAAATACAAAATGAATGAATCAAAAATCATGACCACTCCTATGCATCCATCTTCTTCTTTGGAAAAGGATGAAAATGGCAATGCTACTTCTGAGAAAGAGTATCGAGGAATGATCGGCTCTCTGCTATATTTAACTGCCAGTCGGCCTAATATAATGTTTGCAGTGGAATTATGTGCTCGATTTCAATCAGCACCAAAAGAATCCCATTTAACAGCAGTAAAATGCATATTTAAATATCTTGTTGGAACCACTAATCTTGGTCTTTGGTATAGAAAGGGTTCACATTTTGATCTTATAGCATATTGTGATGTTGATTATGCCGGAGATAAAATTGAAAGAAAAAGCACGAGTGGAGCATGTCAATTCTTAGGCGAAGCATTAATCAGTTGGTCTTGCAGAAAACAAAACACAATAGCCTTGTCAACAACAGAGGCCGAATATGTTTCAGCAGCAAATTGTTGCTCACGGGTTTTGTGGATTAAAAATCAACTTTAAGACTACTCTGTAAGTTATTCCAGTATTCCAATTTATTGTGATAATACGAGCGCGACAAATTTGTCTAAGAATCTCATTCAACATTCTAGATCAAAACATATTGAAATAAAACATCATTTTATTCGTGATCATGTCAATAAGAAGGATATTGAATTAATCTTTGTTGATACTCAAAATCAACTTGCTGATATTTTTACAAAGCCTCTTGTCGAGGATAGCTTCAATTTGATCAAAGATCCAGAAAATCATGAAAAAATCCAGAAAATTCTGGATAAATTCTGCTTCTGTAGAAAACGGAGAACGTTTATCAGTCTCCTTTTCGCGAGCATCATTCTCCGTTCTGAAAAAACCAACATTCTCTCTTTGAGTCATCACCTTCTCTCTCAAAACCAAAAAGGCAAAACTTGGCATTTAATACATGTGTCTCTCTGTCTGAAGATAGAGTACTGACACACACTTTATAGCCCCCAAAATTCCTCTCCTCCTTCCCTCGGTTGACAACAACTAGTCAGAAAATAATCATTATTTTCCTTTCCTCTTCTCAAGTCAGAAAAAGCAGTTTCTTTTTCAACCTCTTCACCTTCTTTTCCCCCAAAATCTGCATCTAAATACCAACCTTCTCCTTCATCTTCCTCACTCTAAACATACTTACTCAACAGACAAAAATAGCGTGAACCAAACAATCTGCACGCAAAAATGCTTCTCCCTGCACACCACCTTCATCCCCTTCATCTGATTCTATGGAACGTTCACCTTTTCCACCACCTCGACCAACACCACCACTCACTCCCTCTAATTTAACTTCTTCTAACAACAACCAATAAATTTTCAATCCCAATCCTCTGTCCACTATTCTTCCATCACTATACACTTGTCCTACACCAAACCTTGCTCAAGTCCCTCCACATTTGCGAAACCAAACCATTCCTCAACGACGATCAATGAGGGTTCAATCTAGAATTGGAACCTCAAAACCATCAAACCTAAAACCATTGATTCCTTTGATTCTTGCCCTCCATCATCAGAAAAGGCGCCCACAAAAACTCAACAAGCAAGGACACCAACAAACACCAAACCTACCACACCATCAAAATCAGCTTTCTCCTCTGAACCCTCACAATCAACTCCACCAAACCAAAAACGGAGATTGATAAACGAAATTGTCTCCCCTCTTACTAAACAAAATGAACCCCCCTCTCAATCCAAACCACAAACAAAACCCATGAAAACAAAATCTGCCATGACAATTGCGCAGTTCCTTGCTCGAAAGAAACTTCCAAACTCTTAAAGGAGAAACTCGCTTCAAAACAAAACCTCAAACACTGTCAACCCGCTTCTCCAGAACATTCTCCACATTGTTCCCCACCCCAACCTCAAGAATGTTCTCCATTTCTGGAACGTTTTCCTATTCAAACTCTTTTTTCTCCTCCATCACAAGAACGTTCTCCACATCAAGAACGTTCCCCCTGCTCACACAGTCTCTTCTCCAGAATCCACTCCTCATCCACCACATTCCCCATCAACACACGCCAAACGTTCTCCCACTCCAGAACGTTCCTCTACCTCCACCTCGTCTGAATCTGAACCATCCCCACCACCTAAAAAATCCAAACAAAATACTCAACCTCTGATTCCTTCCAGCAAAACCAAACTCTTCAAAAGCAAATGGGCTCAACGCCCAATTGGGATTGGACAAGTCTTCATTTTTGACAACCTCATCATTGACGGCAATGCTGTCCAACATCACACAGATGCTCTTGGATGGACCTCGTTCCTGCAAACATCTGAATGCTACTATCCAGATGTTGTCCGAGCATTTTATTGCAATGCAAAGACGTTTGCTGACAAATCCCTTATCATTTCCACGATTAAGGGAGTTGAGATCAAACTAACTCCAGACATTCTGGCTTCAATCCTTCAGGTGCCCACAGAAGACCCATCTGTGTTTGGTAACAACTGGTACTCAGCCTTGAATCTTCGAAAGACTGAAGTACTCTCTGATTTGTTTCAAGAAGACTCGACCCGCTACTTGTCAACCTACCTCAAGCCCCTCCCAAAAGTGTTCAATAGTATGTGCCAGCATACTCTCATTCCTCATTGTGGAAGTCATGAGTATGTCTCTGACAATGACGCACTGCTCATCCACCATCTTTTAAACTGCAAACGTTTGAACTTGCCTCATGTGATTCTTCAACACATGATCTGTGCAGCCACCAAAGACTACAAGAAAAATATTGTACCCTATGGAATGGTATTGACTAAAGTCTTTAGGTATTTTGGAGTCTCCCTTTCTTCTGAAAAATCTCTGATCAAACTCTCCAAATTCTCCACCAAAAATCTCTCTCACATGAAAAAGACTTTTTATGCCCCACCTTCATCAACCACATCTTCCTTTCCCACCTCTCTCAAAAGAAAGAGATTAGCTCAAACCCGGTATATCCCAACTCTCGTTCCTTTTTCACCCTCCTCATTTGATCACTCACCAGAAGCAGTTCCTGAACCTGCTCAAGAACGTTATTCACCTCTTCAAGAACGTTCTCCACCTAAAAACCCGAATCCTTCAACTTTTCTCCCTACATCATCCACCATTTCTTCAACTGACTTCATCTCCTTCAATCAACTTCTTTGTTCCCCACTTCAGAATTTTGGGACTTTTCTAACTGCTCAAAACACAAGCACCATGTCACCACTCTTTATTTCCCCACAATAAACCAGCTCATCTATTTTTAGCATTAGTCAGTTTTTGAACTTCCCAGAACATGATGCCCCATCTACAAATCTGTCTACCCCACCAGCATCTCTACCATCCTTGTCCACATCAGTTGGCACTCTTCCATCTATTTCTATGTCTCCCAATACAGTTGTTGCCACTACCACTCAACCAACTATTCATCTTCACACTACTCCTCGCTAGTCTGAACCTTCCAATTCAGATATCATGGCTGCACTGCATGTCATTATGGCTAGACAACTTCAGCAAGATCAGGAAATCACTCTGTTGAGAACTTGGCTCACAGAGCAACTTGCTCCCAAGCTGGGAATTCCACCTCCTCCACCTCATCCGGTTCATCCTCCTCCTCAAGTTCCTCCACTAGGAAAATCATCCTCTTTAGAAGGATCTTCTCCCTCCTTAGCTTCTTAGTTGATTTTTTGTTACCTTTTTGAATGACAAAGGGGGAGAATTAAGTTAGCTTTTAATTTATATTAAAAAGACTAAGTATGTGATTCTGCTCATAGCTATGTAATTTTGTTCACAATCAAATGAAAAACCAGTTTATTGCATATAGTGTTTTAAATTCTATCAATTTAAAAACTGCATAAATTGAGGGGGAGCTTTTAAGCTCTTTAAATACTTGATATTAGAATCAGAATTAAAATCTAAATTAACATGTTTGTCATCATCAAAAAGGGGGAGATTGTTGAGACAAACTCCATATTTAAAGTTTTGATGAAAATAAACAAATGTTAATTAAGAAAGTTAATTATGATTCTAAAATATGTTAATTTAACTTGTGCTTTTGAGTGAATTTAAGAACAAAATCAAGCAAAGTAGAAAAGACAGCAATAAGAACATTCTGCATAAAAACAGATAATGATCTCCAGTTTCAAGAATGTTCATCATAACATATTGACCAATCATTCTCCACCTCTTTAACAAAGATTCTGCCTCGAAATTCCATTCAAATAGAATCAGTACATGGCAAGGAACAAGTAGGATTCATCCCAGATCAAAAAGGTCATCTGATCACTAAAATAAAATGACTCAAATAAACAGCCAAAAATAAGAACAGTTTGTAACTCGAAAGTCAAATTGTCAAAAAAGTTTGATCAACCTTGATATATGATAAAACATTACAAAGGACATCCAAAATGATCAAAACAGAAACTCTAGATTGATCATCAAATTTCCAGAAAGATCAAAATGACAAATCCAGATTGATAATCAATCTCCATTTTCTGCACAACTCCAATTCTGCCTCGAAATTCCATTCAAATAGAATCAGTACATGGCAAGGAACAAGTAGGATTCATCCCAGATCAAAAAGGTCATCTGATCACTAAAATAAATGACTCAAATAAACAGTTAAAAATAAGAACAGTTTGTAACTCGAAAGTCAAATTGTCAAAAAAGTTTGATCAACCTTGATATATGATAAGACATTACAAAGGACATCCAGAATGATCAAAACAGAAACTCCAGATTGATCATCAAATCTCAGAAAGATCGAATTGACAGATCCAGATTGATAATCAATCTCCGTTTTCTGCATAACTTCAGCAGTAGTGTCTTCTCTTCTGCAATGGCTTATAATTCTTCTCCAAACTCAAATGGCTACATTCAAGACTCAAGATCGAAACTGTACCATTCAAGATCAAGGAAGAAACTTCAAATGCTTTTTAACTAGAAGACAAAACTGATTTAAAGCTTTAACGGAAAAGTCAAAAAGCAGTTTTTAAATCAATGGTTGGATTATTTTTATTCTGAAATATTGGTTTCAGTCAAAAATACAGAGCACTACCAACAGCTCTTTTTGACCCTCATTAACTGCTTCTAAAGCCTATAAATAGAAGGCCAATATCCAGGAGCAAGGCAAGAAATTCAATTGATGTAAAACCTCAAACATCAATCACACACACATACTTGAAGTTCTCAAAATTCGCAAAGAAGAAGCAGTTCTAAAAGTCTCATATCAGATTACTTGATCATTACTGATTTCTTTGTAAAGAATCAAATCTCAAACAAGAGTTGAGATATCTTAGATTCTGTCAAAATCAATCTTATTGTAAAAACTCAAACTATAAGAGTTTTTTTTTATAGTTTGTTTAGATTGCATTGAATCCTATCAAAGTTAGATAGGTGTTGTTATTACTTTCTGGGTGGAAAGTAATAGAGATTAAAACAGATCAAGGTTGATCAAGACTAGGTGCTGTAAAATCAAGAAGGTTCGTTGTTTTAAACACTTAGTGGAAAATCTCACAGTGTGAGGACTGGATGTAACCCAAGTTGGGTGAACCAGGATATTTCTTTGTGTGGTATTCTCTATCCTATCTCTTTATTTGAACTAAGATAAAATACAAACTGATTTTCTGTTTTAAGCTAATCAAGGAACATTCTCTGTTTTATAATAAAATCAAGAACGTTCTTCGTTTCTCTGTTTTCCTAACCAAGATCAATCTTGAGTTATTTTCTTAAGTTTTAAACAGAATTTTTAAAAGGAAGATTTACAATTCAAACCCCCTTTCTTGTAAATAGACATTGCTACTTCAATAACAACCGCTCTAAAATTCGATAGGATTACATCATAACATCCGCTTTAAAAATCAAAGGGACTATGGTACAAAACCACTCTAAAATATCAAAGGGACTACGACATAATGACCCCTCCAAAAATCGAAGAGACTGCGACATAAAATTTGAATATAAAGTCGTTACCGGTATTTTTTTATATTCTAATCTTAATCTCAAAGTGAAAAGAGTTTTTAATTTTAACTGAAATCATAATCCCTTATGACAGTGGCGGAGCTTGACCGATAAACTTGCGGTGGCCGACATAAAAATATCCGAACTTTATATGCAACATAAAACACTTATCTAAGTCAATCAATTCTTTTACTCTTCTTCATTCTCACAAACTTATCTAAATCAATCAATTTAAGAAACATAAAACATCTTATATGCAAAAAGAAACTAAAACACTTTATATGGACAAAAAAACTCAAACACCTTCTATGCAACAAAAAAGCTCAAACACTTTATACGGACATAAAATCAAACACGTTATTTGCAACAAAAAAACTCAAACACTTTATATAAACATAAAATCAAACAGCTTATGTGCAACACAAAAACTCTAAACAAAAATCAGCACTAAGTTCTAATTGAAACTTTAAATCAAAATTTCAAACTCCAAATCAAAGCTCCAAACTCAACGCTAACAAAATAAACTTTAAATTTCATCCTAACTGAACAACACAAGCAAAAAGCAGCACTAACAAAATAGAAATCTGAATTTCAAATCAAAACTAACTAACAAAAATCAGAACTAACAAAATAGAGAGGCGAACATAGAGGCGAGAGCGACGGACGACCACCTCCACGGAGGCAGTCAGGTAGAGGCGGCCGCAGGCCCGCAGCGAGCAGAGGAGCGATTTGTGATTCGTAATCTGGCAAAGTGGTCGTGCGTTTGTCGTCGTGAATCTGATTATGGAGGATGGAGAGAGGAAGGTTACTGATTATTGGAGGAGGGAGAGAGGAAGGTCGTAACTTGTAAGCAAAAGGGAGAGAGAAACGCGGCTTGATGAGAGAGGAAGAAAGAGAATACTGAATTAGGTTTAGGTAGTGTTGTAATTTTTTAGATTTAATCAGGACATTATAGTCATTTTACCTTCTTTTTTTTGGGGTGGTTGTGGCCCCCTATGTCCCTACTATGCTCCGCCTCTGCCTTATGATCCTTTTGATGGACATGATAAAAATAAGTTATCATATCTTGTTTGAATTTAGTGTTTGATGAACTAACAAGATATGCTAAATTAATCCAGAACTTTATCCTATCTTATGTTTCTAGTTGAAAAATATATTTTGAATATGAGTTGTGTTAGAAACCAGTGGAATATGATAAGAAAACTAATTTACACAATTATCCTTATAAATTATAATTTAAATTATAAAATTGAAATATAATATAAAATATAATTATAAAAAAATATAAAATATAATCTAAAATATAAATCTAATCAAATATAAACATAGTTAATAGAATTTCATAATAAACTAAAAAAAGAAATATTAATAATTAATTTAAAAAATGTTTATGATTTTACTACAAGGGTAATCTTTTCAATTTATATAATTTAATAAATTAGTATTCAAAATTTAAAAATTAATTAAAATTTTAAAAACAATTATAATTTGTTTACAAGGGTATTTTTGCCATTTATATATATATATATATAAATCTATATATCAAATCTTCATTTACATTCTAACATATAAAATAGAATTATTTGTTGCTCATGATTTTTTTTAAACTTAATTTGTTTATTTGGTTGTGTCAATGGATAGTTTTAAATATAAAATTATTTCACTTCTCATTTAATTTTCTTTTACTTTTTTGTTAATTTATAATATTTAAAATATAATAAATTAATTTTTTTAAAATTAATATGTAATTATTCATAATGTTAATTTTGTTATTTAAATATAATATATATTATATTATGTAAAAATGAGATGTGTACTAAATACATGATAAAATAAAATGTTATTATCATATTGGTTATCACGTGTGTATCAAACATAAAATATGATAATGTTTATCATATGACTATCATATCATATCATTATCCAATTTTATATCTTATCATATCTTTATTCTATCATATGTGTATCAAACAAACCCTTAAATTATTGAAAATCAAAATTAAAACCCATAAGTTATGATTGAAAATACATGTAATAAACGTGTTTTTAATAGTACATTTGATTTTGTAAACGTATTTTTTTTCTTCAAAAGTTTAGCCATGGTGATACTTACTTCTAGTAGACGTGGAGAATAGGGGGGACATTGCAGTTTTAAATTAATTCATCAACAAAATTTATTATGCTTTTAATTTATGTTACTTCTAAATTTATTCGTTAGTCTAATGGTTTTGTTTGCTATATTAAACTAAATGGTTTTGTTTGCTATATTAACCTAAATTGTTTGAAAAATAAATTATTAATATACTTTTTTTTTTCTTTCAAAGTTATATATTAATCGGTCCTTTTTTGATGCAGTAGGAAGTACCAACGATCAAAACTCTAGCATTTTAAGTAGAAGCTTAAAGAAAGTGAAGTTCTAAGAAATTAATTTATGCATTAACATTGGTTTATTTGGTTCATTTTTCTTAAGAATAACCTTCTCAACATTCAATACTATCATTATATTGTTGTCGTGGTTTTTTTCTATGAAAGAAATAAAATTATTCAAAAGTTGATAAGATTTAATTATTTTAACACTTTAACTGAGTGACTTAAAAGGGACAAACATGAGACATGGCTATACATAAAATAATTTTAATATTTCTGATGGTTTTTTTCCCATATCCATAAGTTCTAAAAAAATCGTATATATATGATATAAAAATTTATGTTTGTTACATGCAAAAGTGAAAAATATGATTGAAATGTTAAATTAGTTATTTAATTAATTAATTATAAATTGATAATAATAAATTATTATGAGATATTGTTAGTTAAATTATGATGAATTATTATTAAGCACTAAATTATGTATTGAGATTTTGTTGTTGAATAGGGTGTGCTGAGAGTTGGACAATGGTGTTAGATCTAATGAGTATTCCGTTAACCTAATTATGAAATGCTATAACAATAAAGTTAGTTTCACGCTCATCATTCTCTCAAGTGAATTCTAAAGATACACTGTTATTGATATATTCTTATCTCTAAGCATGTACTATAATTTATATCTATCATATTTGAATTAATTCATCACCAAATTCTCAAAATTTTGTGTCATGAAATTATTTATTTGCTTACAAATAACTTTCTCAACATTCAATATTGTTGCATGTGGAATTTGTCCCATGTCTATCATGAAAGGTTATAAAAGAACTAAAATGCATTGAAAAGTTGATAATAGTTGTTTAGTTTAGAACCTTTGTTGAGTGATCTAAAAGGATAAACAAGAAACATGACTTTACATAAAAGAATTAAATATTTCTAAAGCTTTTGTTCCATATCAATAAGTGTTATAAAAATAATTTAAAGTTGATAATAGTTGTTTAGTTTAGAACCTTTGTTGAGTGATCTAAAAGGATAAACAAGAAACATGACTTTACATAAAAAGTTGATAATAGTTGTTTAGTTTAGAACCTTTGTTGAGTGATCTAAAAGGATAAACAAGAAACATGACTTTACATAAAAGAATTAAATATTTCTAAAGCTTTTGTTCCATATCTGTTATAAAAATAATTTAAAATTGATTTTGTTTGTTGTATAAAAAGAGAAAAAATATAACTGAAATTCTTGTGTTTTTTTTTAAGTGATGGTAAGTTTTTTCCCAGTTCTTTTAAAAAAAATATTTGTCTTATACGTTATTTATTTTGTCCTCTTTTATTAACCCTCGTATCTTTTTTGTAATCACAAGACAATCTATTTAAATTTTAATTAAATTCTAATTTTTTTATATATAAATAAAATTAATTACAACAATAATAAAATAAAAATTATTTTATCTAAATCAAATGTCACATAAATGTCAAGTTATAATGTAACATAATAAAAATTAGTGAGAGACCAAAAATTTCTAAGAATTTTATAACAGGAGGACCAAAAAACTGATTTTAAAAAGAGAGGGACTAAAACAAATAGAAGAATAAAAAATGCATTTAAACTTAATAATAAAAATACAATAATGAGTAAAAAATAGATCGTAAAAATAGATCAAAAATTGGGGCCAAGTCCACATTTAGATAAAACTACCGTCCAAAGCATTGTAGTAAATGAATTTATCTAGCGAAGGCGTCAGCTCGTCAGACAAACTAATCAACTTTCTTACTTGTGTTCATCACTGCCAATCCTCGCATCGCGATGGAATCATCTCGCCAAACGAGAACTCAAATTTTCATATTTAATTTGGAGATTCGGGCATCGTCGATTGACATTTAAGTAAATTTTTACTTTATGAAAAGAGGGGTATGGCATATTTGAAGGCTAATGAGACAAATTATTACATCTAAAGAACAAAATTTTGAAGATTCAAGCTTAGAACACAAGGTTTAGAGCTTTTATTCTTGATCTTTCATGTTTAATGTAATAGCCCAACTCTTACCGTTATTGACACTGTTAATCACGACTTTCTCGCTCCATTCCACTCAGGAGAAATAATGAGTTTTTGTCTTTTGTGGAAATTGAATCCGGTAACTAGGGGATAAATACCATTGTCCATTTCATTCTCAATACTAATTGTAGAATTCTCTATAACTTAATAACAAGTATTAACTTACATGCAAAAGTGGAGTTTGTGCTCCATAAATCTTCCACCACTCAACTACAATAAAACAATTGTTTTCATTATTTTTATACACAAGTTGTTGTGTGCTAAAATTATTATTAAACACTAAATTATGTGTTGAATGAACCGTGATGATAAGTTAAATCATATTGTTAGACCTAATAAGTGATCGGTTAGCGTAATTATTAGTATAAAATCCTATAACAACAAAGTTAGTTTATGTGACACCCTAAACCCCAAATAATATATATAATAATTTTATATGATATTTCTATAAAATTTGCAGCGGATAAATAAAAATATGTTTCCAAGAAAATAAAAACTTGAATTTTTAATTTAGGATATCACGTTTCTCAAAAAATCAAAAGGAACACTTTAACTTCTTTACTCCATAGTGCAATCTCAATAAGCTTGAATTAAGTGTAATTACTTGATTTAATTCTAAAAACCTACTAGTACTTATATGATTTTCATACAAAAGTCGTTTCAAAATAAATAAGTAAAATACAAATTACAACCCTTATTCCCGGTATCACCTATAAGAGCGGGGTTCCTCCCAAACTTGAACTTCAAGACTTATTAACCTGTAACAACTGCGATTTCGCAAACGCAGGGCCAAGCCAGTCAAACACAAACAACGAAGGAGGTGAGTTTCAAAATCATGTTAATAGTATAATATAAGTAAGAAGAACACGCAACAATCATAATAGACTGTATCATAACCACATTACTATATATCAAAATATTTAAGTAAATAGTATCATATTATAACATCAAATGCACTCAAGTAAGATAATCATCTCATTATAATATGCATCAAATCATCTAAGAGTAATTATTATTACTTTTGAAACACATCAATCACCACAAAACAATCACAAGTAAATGCAATGTTATGCATGAGCTTAGACTCTACTTCACAATGTGGTACCATTCTAACTCTGAAGTACTTGGTTAGGAGGCTTGATACTATGCCACCATCCCGGTGGACGGACAATTCAAATTGGCCCTGTCCTCATAGATCCCCTCAACTCAACCCGAGACACATATACGTGACAGTCGAGGTAAACGTGTGTTGCGTGGTAGCTCCCGACATTTGGAGTGCTACCTCCAAGTCACCTAGGAATTCCCCACCCGAATACCTCCAAGGTCTAACAATCTTGCCTTAAGGCTCAACAGCAGACCGCCACGATCAGGCTCATTCAGTTGTACTTCCCCGGAATCACTAGGCTTGTCAGGCCCTACCTATATGATGACAAAATAATCTCCACTTCACAAATTCACAATATTTATTTTCTCCCCTCGTTGGTATATGATACTCCATTAATACCGTCATCTCAGACACAAATTGAAATCACAATATTCTCATCACAATTTATAACATCACTATAATTAATCACACATCATCATCATCATCACATAAACTCATCACAATTTATAGAATCACTATCATCAATCATACAACAACACATATATATTCATCACAAATTTATCACATCACCATTATTAATCATACATTATCATCATTACATATAATTATCACAACACATCTATTTTTATTATAACATCATTTAAACTCATCTAATCAAACATATGCATAAAATTAATTCAACAACCAATATCACAATAATATCACACACCACACATTTAAAGAAATTAAATCAAATATCACAATAATATCAAATGCCACACATTTAACGAAATTAAATCAAATATCACAATAATATCAAATGCCACATATTCAAACTAATTAAATCAACCAACACCCTACAAATATTTCTATTCTATATTTTAATCTCACAATTTCCATATTTTCACATTAATTAATTTATCCCTCAAAGGGCTACTGCCATACGTAGCGAGCCCCGGATGAATCGTTGGAAAATACGTTTTCCCGTTCATCTCACAATATATTACACTCATGAATTCAAACGCTCTCTCACCCCTTACCTTATTTCGACGTTTCATCAAACCCGAGAGTCAATGAGAGTTTTCAACGGCAACTGCAGATTGACAACGTAAAGCACGAATCCAAAGATCGACACGGGACTGAAAAATTATGCGGAGCATAAAAATAAATATTAAATAATTAATAATAATTTTTTTGAGCAAAAATGGAGTCAAAACGACGAGAAGAAAACTGCAGAAAATGTCTCACCGACTCGTCGGAGCACCAGAAGGGTCCGACGTCAACTTCACCGAAAAATGCAAATGAGTAGTGTTTCTTGAAGGTTTTGATGAGGGTAATCCAAATATGATATCCATTTTTCGGAAGGATGAATGTGGTTTCCAGAATATCCCAAAAACAGTTTGTCCAAGGGACGAAAAACGGTTGTTTACATTTAAATATAGTCACGATCGGCCAAGGCAAGGCCAGTGTAATGAAACAATAAAAAACTGGAACCGGAAGAACAACAGTATTTTGATGGAAATGCTTTTTTTTATTTTTATTCTCTTTGACTCTTAGTTTTCAAGGTGAAAAGCTAAGGTCTATAACTGAAATTGGAGAAGAAGGCAGAAGGTTCAGAGTCGAAGGAATAATCAGAGAGAGATAGAGAATTTTCATACATCAATCAATGCCTAATACCTTCTCTAAACCACTCATATAATACCCCTAGTCTGTTAGTTTCCATGTGGGCCTTCTCACTCTTTTCCCACGTCTTAACTCCTCATTTTTAGGAAGGTTGTTATTCATGCTATTATTGGCACCTGCTGTGTCATTTTCTGTCACCTGCTCCTCACGTGTCTTTCCATCCATTACATTACCCTCCCCTTTAACATCAACCTTGTCCTCAAGGTTGAAATTAGGATAGTTGTTCTTGATGTCCTGCATGTCCTCCCATGTTGCTTCTTCTTGTCCTCTATTTTCCCACTGCACCAGGACCTGTTGTATCTGACTTGCTCCCTTAAGTATGATGCGAGTTGCAATGACTTTCAATGGCTGCATCACTGGTCCCATTTCAGTAACTGTCAGAGGTAATGGTAAATAGGGTTCATCCACATTGCCCTTAAACAACTTTAACTGCGACACATGGAAGACTGGATGGATTCTTGCAGAGGACGGCAACTCTAACTTGTATGCAACAGCTCCAATTTTTGCTATTATTTTGAAAGGACCAAAATATTTCATAGATAACTTTTGATTCTTCCGTAAAGCAGCAGAATGCTGTCTATAAGGTTGTAATTTCACCAATACTTGATCACCCACTTGCATTTGAACTTCATGTCTCTTTCTGTCAGCTTGAGCTTTCATGGTCTGCTGAGCTCTAGATAAATTGATTTTTAACTTGGCTAACAGTTCATCTCTATTAGCCAACTGTTCCCTCAGTTCCATAGGGTCTTGACTAGTAACGGGTTGTCTAGATATTGTGGGAGGATCTCTTCCATACAATGCTTTAAAAGGGGTCATGCCCAAACTAGTGTGAAAAGATGTATTATACCAAAACTCAGACCATGGCAAAGCTTTAACCCAACTTTTGGGATTTTCATAGGTGAAGCATCTCAGATACATTTCCAAACATTTATTCAAAATTTCAGATTGTCCATCAGTTTGTGGATGATAGGCTGATGACATAGCAAGTGTTGTTCCATGTAATTTGAATAAATGTTGCCAAAATGTACTAGTAAAGACCTTATCTCTATCAGACACAATTGACCGTGGTATTCCATGTAACTTCACTATATTGCTCATGAAAGCTTCAACTACAGTCTTACTATTATAATCAGCCTTAAGTGTTAAGAAATGTGCATATTTAGTAAGCCTATCCACAACCACCATGATAACAGATAAACCATTCACAATAGGCAAACCAGTGATAAAATCCATTGCTATATCCTCCCAAACTTGTGGTGGGATAGGTAAGGGGTGAAGCAAACCTGAAGGTAATGTATTGCTACTCTTAGCCTGCTGACAAATTGCACATTGTTGCACATACTCGTGCACCTGTTCTTGCATGTTGGGCCAATAAAATTGAGCTTTCAGCCTTGCCATCGTTCTAGTGATCCCAGCATGACCACCAATTGGTGAACTATGGTATTCTTGGAGAATTTTATGAATCAGGGCATCATCTGTTGGAATAACCAATCTATCCTTCCAAAGTAGCAATCCTTCTCGCACTGTATAGTGCTTATCTGCTGTTGCATTCCTACAGTCCAGCATTAATTGTTTCAATTGGTCATTTGTAACTAATTTGTTTCTTAGTTCCTCCAAAAATAAAGAATGAGGCTCGGACCATGATAATGCAAACATTCTGGACAATGCATCTGCTGCTTGATTATCCTTGCCAGGCTTGTACTCAATCTTGAAATCATAGCCTAGAAACTTGTGGAGCCATGCTTGTTGTTCCGGTGTTTGTAAGGATTGATCCATCAAGCTCTTCAAACTTTTTTGATCAGTCCTTATGATGAATTTATTGCCCAACAAATAATGTCTGAATTTAGCCAAAGCTTCAGTTATGGCTAGTAGTTCTCTGATATATGCAGATTGTTTTTGCATCCTAGGAGCCAGTTTCTTTGAAAAATAAGCTATGGGATGACCATTTTGACCCAAAACAGCCCCCACTCCTACGCCAGATGCATCAGTCTCCAAGATAAATGATTGACTGAAGTTTGGTAATGCTAAGACTGGAGCATTTGTCATAGCTTGCTTCAGTTTCTCAAAGGCTGTTTCAGCTTCAGTATTCCAATGAAAATTGTCCTTTTTTAGTAATTCGGTTAATGGTGCAGCAATGTGAGCATAGGCCTTGATGAATCTTCTATAGTACCCTGTGAGGCCAAGGAACCCCCTTAATTGTTTAACATTGGATGGAATAGGCCATTCTAGGACTGCCTTCACTTTAGTATTTTCCATAGACACACCCTTGCCTGATACCGTGTGTCCCAAGTAATCTACCTCTGTGGTTCCAAAGGAGCATTTGGATAACTTGGCATATAACTCATGCTTTTGTAGAGTTCTTAATACAGACTCCAATTGTTGTAGGTGGTCATTCCAAGAGGCACTATACACTAGGATATCATCAAAGAAAATAAGAACAAATTTTCTTAGAGCATGTTGAAATATCTTATTCATCAAAGCTTGAAATGTAGCTGGAGCATTTGTTAAACCAAATGGCATTACTAGCCACTCATAATGACCATGGTGTGTCCGGAAAGCTGTCTTAGCTCTATCTTCTGACTTGACCATAATTTGGTGATATCCTGACCTTAAGTCCAATTTAGAGAAAAATTGAGCCCCATATAATTCATCTAGTAACTCATCAACTGTGGGCATAGGAAAACTATCCTTCACAGTAATCGTATTCAAGGCTCTATAATCAGTACAAAACCTCCAACTACCATCTTTCTTTTTAACAAGTAAAATAGGTGAAGAAAAGGGGCTATTGTTGGGCTGAATGATACCTTGTTGAAGCATTTCATGCACCATTTTTTCGATCTGCTCCTTTTGTGTGTGGGGGTATCTATAAGGTCGTACTTTAACTGGTCCAGACCCAGGCTGCAATGGAATAGCATGGTCATGCTCCCTTGGAGGTGGTAGTGTTGATGGAACCTTGAAAACATCAGCATATGTGTGCAGTAACATAGCAATTTCAGGGTCAATGGCTGATGGTAATTCACTGAGAATATCTTCGGGTAATTCTTTATTTATCAATTGGACTGCAAAGCACTCTTCAATAGCATCAGTGTAATGCAATCTTCTGAATTGATGTAGTTGAGCTGGACTAGGCTCCATATTTGTCTCACCCTGTAAGGTAATAAATTTACCCTGTCGAAAGAACTTTAATGTTAATGCTGCATAGTCAGCCACATGAGGTCCAAGTGTTGCTAACCATGTGGAACCCAATATGATATCAGCACCTGAGATTTGCAACAAATACACAGGTATTTTAATTTCTTGGCCCTGAATTTGCACTGGTAATTGTTGAATCTTGCCTTCAGCATTTAACACTTGGCCGTTTCCCACTAAAACTCTAAGGTTTGTTGCTGGTTCAATTGGGAATTTCAGCACTTGTGCAACTCTTGGTTGAATAAAGTTGTCTGAACTTCCTCCATCAACCAAAATCTTCACGCTTATGCTGCCCACTTGTCCTGTAAATCTAATAGTACCAATCCCATTAGCTCCGCGCATAGCATTCAAGGATAAGTGATGGTGCTCATTAATAATGGCCTCTTCTAATAACACCCCTGCTGTTTGGTCTGATTGAATTTCCTCTTCATCTTCAAGTTGCAATAACATCACTTGTCTGTTAGGGCATTTATGGGATGGAGAAAACTTTTCATCACAAAAGTAGCATAAATTTTTCTCCCTCCTTAATTGGATTTCTGCTGGTGAAATTTTTTTTATATTTTGGTTTTTTTGGTATAATGGCTTGGATTGAGGGGTAGGTAAGAGTGGAGGTAAGTTGTTTTTGGTAGTGTCAGTTATTTGGCTAGTTTGAGGGTTTTTGTTGGTGGTGGTATTGTTTTGGTTATAGTTTCTGGCATGGCTTGTGAAGGGTTTCGGTTTATTTGTTGAGTACTTTTCTTCATATAGTTTGGCTAGAGCAAATGCTTTGCTTAAAATTTTGGGTTCCATAGCCTTAACATCTCTGCGAATCTCCTCTTGTAATCCACTAATGAAGCAGTCCAAGATAGCATCAGGGCTTAATCCATCAACTCTATTCACTAATGCAGTGAATTGCATATAAAAATCATTAACAGATGCAGCTTGAGTTAATTTAAACAAAGTAGCTCTAGGACACTCATATGCAGATGGTCCAAAATCAAGCTCTAAAGCTCGAGTGAGAGCTGGCCATGATAGCATGGGATCTGTTTTTTGCATCATTTGGTACCACGATACCACCTCGTGGTCTAAGTTCACAGAAGCAATAATTAATCGATCAGCATCAGGTGTGGAGTAGTAATCAAAGAATTGTTCAGCCTTAAAAATCCAGTCCATCACATTTTTTCCGTCAAAACGAGGGAAATCAAGCTTCACAGAGCGTACCTGAAATGAATTTTTAGGAGGTTCTTTGTATGAGTTCGTTGAACCATGGGAAGACCCGGGAATCGATTGTAGCCGTTGCAGAATTTGAGCCATCACAGAATTCAATTGTGAGAATTGAGATTCATTAGACACCTGAATCGCTTCCATTCGTTCGATTTGAGCGCGGGTGGAACCTTCCAAACGCTCGATCTGGCCGTGCAA
>NC_021164.2:1175831-1178788 GCF_000331145.2 Cicer arietinum
ACACCAAAGGTGTAGTTAGCAATAATATTAAAATATTAAGCTTAACATAATAACAATCTAAAATTAACATTTATGAATCTATATCTAATATAAAAGTTGAATTTAATATCCATAATCGCTAATTTAAATAAGTCACTAAGACGAGTCGATAGATAAATAAAAACTAGATAAAAACATTACTAGCACCACATTAAAATATGTATGAGAAATACTATTAATGTATAATAACAACAAATTCAAGGTGTTACAATATTACTCATTTAGTCTCATAAAACTAGCAGATCATATAAAGCATTCATGTAACGCAAATTAATCACAAAACTTATAAACATATATCATAAAATAATTTGAAAATCAAATTAATTATTTAAAATCTTATTTCATTAATAAAATTGTTTATTATAAAATTTGGGGTGTTACAGTTTACGACTAATGCTTCTCTCTCAAATGAATCCTAAAGATATCCGATTATTGATATAATCTTAAAAAACATATGTTATAATTTATATCTATCATATTTGAAGTAATTCATCACCAAATTCTCAACATTTTTTGTGTCATGAAATTCTTTATTTCTTTACAAATAACTTTCTAAACATTCAATACTATTATTATATTGTTGTTGCATATGAAATTTTTCCCAGGTCTATCATGAAAGGTTATAAAAGAAGTAAAATGTATTGAAAAGTTAATAATAGTTTTTTATTTTAGAATCTTCATTGAGTGATTTAAAAGGATAAATATGAAATATGACTTTACCTACAAGAATTTAATATTTCTAAAGCTTTTCTTCCATATCAATAAGTGTTATAAAACTAAGTATAAATTGATTTTGTTTGTTGAATAAAAAGAGAAAAAATATGACGAAAATTCTCATGTTTTTTTTCGTGTTATGGTCTGTTTTTCTTGCTTTTGTTGTAAGTGGCGTAAGTGCCGGTAAGTTTTTTTCTCCAATTCTTTTCAAAAAAAATTATTTGTCTTATATTTTATCCTCTTTTATTAACCCTCGTAATTTTGTTGTAATCACAGGACAATATGTGCCGTGTAAAGAGGATAGGGACTGCGCTTACATATTATGTTTATCTTGGCATAAACATTGGTCTACGCGTTGTGTTAATGGTGAATGTGTCTGTTAGTTAAGTTGAGAATTAATACTACGAAAATAACTTATGTCAAAGCTTATAAATTTATTAGAAATCTTAATATTGTCACTCTAATATTATAAGTTTGAGTGAACTATACTTTGTTTTTCATAATGGAAATGATTTGAGTATTAGCTTCATTTATGGTTCTTAATTTGATAAGAACATATCTTTCTTTTTATCAAATGTATCTTTAGCTTATTTTTAAAACATATCATCTATAGGTTCTAAATCATATTTATAGTGACGTCTTTCTCATTTACTGAAAAAATTATTCTATCGGTTAAATTTTTACAAATTTTATTCTATCTATGTGGCACGTTCTTCTTGCAAACATGAAAATATGAATATTTGCAAAAAAATAAAGTTTTTCTAATTAAATATAAAAGGAGTCGCAACTATTCCAAAAGTTTTTCTAAATTTAATTTATCAATTAAAATTTTAAAAATTTAACAGTATTTGTCAAAATTATGTGACTGTCCAATCTAATAATTCCGAAAGTTTTTTAAGAAAAAAATTCTGAGAAAAAAGTTTCCGATAAAAACAAATTCTGAAAATTTTCTTAAAAAAAAATCGACTTATTTCTCAAAATATTTTTGAGAAAAAAACATTTGATTTTCTTTCAATAAAAATAATTGTGAAAGTTTTTTAAATATTTTTTTTCATCTTTTTATAAAAAAAACTTCCGTTGTTTTTGCCAAATAAAAAGGTTTCGTAATTTTTTTAAAAGAAATCCCAATTGACAAAATAAATACCTATTATCTCATTAGTTAGTCCATAAAAAATAATGAAATAATAGACTGAAGTCTAAAACAATTGTAAAAACTTTCCCCTGTACCCCTACACTTATACTTCTACCTTTACATTATATATAAAGTACCAATTTATCTATTTCTATATTTTTTTCAAAAAAATAATTATTTTTACCCCATTTAATTCATCTTGTATCCGTTTAATGGGCATGATAGAAATAAATAATCATATCTTGCTTGAATTTAGTGTTTGTTGAACCAACAAGATATGATATAAAAATAATTTACACAATTATCCTTATAAATTATGATTTAAATTATAAAATTGAGATATAAAAAAATATAATAATAAAAACAATTGATCAAATTTAATCTAAAATATAAAAATGTAAATTTAATCAAATATACATATAAATAATTAATAGAATTTGATATTAAACTAAAAATTAAATATTAATAATTAATTTAAAAAAGGTTTATGATTTTACTACAAGGGTAGTTTTTTATTTTTATATAGTTTAATAAATTAATATTCAAAATTATAAAACATAAAAATTAATAGAAATTTTAAAATAAAGGTAAAAATCTTCGCTCGCAACGTCGCCTCCAAGTTGGTCCCCTAGCACCGTAGCGTGGTAGTGAGCAACTTTCCCTTCTAACTTTTCGCGGAACGAAGCTTAGATCTAGAAGAAACGGAGGGGTTTGTGTTTGAATCTCAAATACCGTTTTTCTTCGTTTTCGGATCAAAGAGGAAGAGTGGAGTTGCGGAATCCTTGTTCTAACACTCACCCAACCTTGGGCTACTAGTCTTGAAGAAAAGAAAGCAACGAAAATGAAAGCGGGAGAAGGAGAGAAAAGTGGTCGCGGGTAGCAGAGGAAGAAGATGGAAAAATTCGGATTTTCCTTCCTTTCTTTTTCTTTCCTTTGTTTTTCCTTTCTTCCTTTTTCCTTCTTTCCTTTATATACTCTTTTCTTTTCCTTTTCCTTCCTTCTAGTTTTCATTTCTTTTTCCCTCCAAACAAACACACATATATATATATATATAATATAACTTAACAAATAT
>NC_021164.2:1179195-1183623 GCF_000331145.2 Cicer arietinum
ATTCTCCGTAAAGGATTCACCGCAGTTAATTTCAATTTATTTATCGACGAGAAATTTTAATTGGCATCAAAATATCTTTTTGATTATAAAACTCCAAAATATTATTAACTTTGGCTTAAAAGCCTCCGAGCCATAATCCAAAATACACCAAAAATACATAAAGGGTACTTTAAAATTATGGGTCTTACAAGGGTCAAAAAGAGCTGTTGGTAGTGCTCTGTATTTTTGACTGAAACCAATATTTCAGAATAAAAATAATCCAACCATTGATTTAAAAACTGCTTTTTGACTTTTTCGTTAAAGCTTTAAATCAGTTTTGTCTTCTAGTTAAAAAGCATTTGAAGTTTCTTCCTTGATCTTGAATGGTACAATTTCGATCTTGAGTCTTGAATGTAGCCATTTGAGTTTGGAGAAGAATTATAAGCCATTGCAGAAGAGAAGACACTGCTGCTGGAGTTATGCAGAAAACGGAGATTGATTATCAATCTGGTTCTGTCAATTCGATCTTTCAAGAGATTTGATGATCAATCTGGAGTTCCTGTTTTGATCATTCTGGATGTCCTTTGTAATGTCTTATCATATATCAAGGTTGATCAAACTTTTTTGACAATTTGACTTTCGAGTTACAAACTGTTCTTATTTTTGGCTGTTTATTTGAGTCATTTTATTTTAGTGATCAGATGACCTTTTTGATCTGGGATGAATCCTACTTGTTCCTTGCCTTGTACTGATTCTATTTGAATGGAATTTCGAGGCAGAATATTTGTTAAAGAGGTGGAGAATGATTGGTCAATATGTTATGATGAACATTCTTGAAACTGGAGATCATTCTCTGTTTTTATGCAGAATGTTCTTATTGCTGTCTTTTCTACTTTGCTTGATTCTGTTCTTAAATTCACTCAAAAGCACAAGTTAAATTAACATAACATTTTAGAATCATAATTAACTTTCTTAATTAACATTTATTTATTTTCATCAAAACTTTAAATATGGAGTTTGTCTCAACAATCTCCCCCTTTTTGATGATGACAAACATGTTAATTTAGATTTTAATTCCGATTCTAATATCAAGTATTTAAAGAGCTTAAAAGCTCCCCCTCAATTTATGCAGTTTTTAAATTGACAGAATTTAAAACACTATATGCAATAAACTGGTTTTTCATTTGATTGAGAACAAAATTACATAGCTATGAGCAGAATTACATACTTAGTCTTTTTAATATAAATTAAAAGCTAACTTAATTCTCCCCCTTTGTCATTCAAAAAGGTAACAACAAAATCAACTAAGAAGCTAAGGAGGGAGAAGATCCTTCTAAAGAGGATGATTTTCCTAGTGGAGGAACTTGAGGAGGAGGATGAACCGGATGAGGTGGAGGAGGTGGAATTCCCAGCTTGGGAGCAAGTTGCTCTGTGAGCCGAGTTCTCAGCAGAGTGATTTCCTGATCTTGCTGAAGTTGTCTAGCCATAATGACATGCAGTGCAGCCATGATATCTGAATTGGAAGGTTCAGGCTAGCGAGGAGTAGTGTGAAGATGAATAGTTGGTTGAGTGGTAGTGGCAACAATTGTATTGGGAGACATAGAAATAGATGGAAGAGTGCCAACTGATGTGGACAAGGATGGTAGAGATGCTGGGGGGGTAGATAGATTTGTAGATGGGGCATCATGTTCTGGGAAGTTCAAAAACTGACTAATGCTAAAAATAGAGGAGCTGGTTTATTGTGGGGAAATAAAGAGTGGTGACATGGTGCTTGTGTTTTGAGCAGTTAGAAAAGTCCCAAAATTCTGAAGTATAGAACAAAGAAGTTGATTGAAGGAGATGAAGTCAGTTGAAGAAATGGTGGATGATGTAGGGAGAAAAGTTGAAGGATTCGGGTTTTTAGGTGGAGAACGTTCTTGAAGAGGTGAATAACGTTCTTGAGCAGGTTCAGGAACTGCTTCTGGTGAGTGATCAAATGAGGAGGGTGAAAAAGGAACGAGAGTTGGGATATGCCGGGTTCGAGCTAATCTCTTTCTTTTGAGAGAGGTGGGAAAGGAAGATGTGGTTGATGAAGGTGGGGTAGAAAAAGTCTTTTTCATGTGAGAGAGATTTTTGGTGGAGAATTTGGAGAGTTTGATCAGAGATTTTTCAGAAGAAAGGGAGACTCCAAAATACCTAAAGACTTTAGTCAATACCATTCCATAGGGTACAATATTTTTCTTGTAGTCTTTGGTGGCTGCACAGATCATGTGTTGAAGAATCACATGAGGCAAGTTCAAACGTTTGCAGTTTAAAAGATGGTGGATGAGCAGTGCGTCATTGTCAGAGACATACTCATGACTTCCACAATGAGGAATGAGAGTATGCTGGCACATACTATTGAACACTTTTGGGAGGGGCTTGAGGTAGGTTGACAAGTAGCGGGTCGAGTCTTCTTGAAACAAATCAGAGAGTACTTCAGTCTTTCGAAGATTCAAGGCTGAGTACCAGTTGTTACCAAACACAGATGGGTCTTCTGTGGGCACCTGAAGGATTGAAGCCAGAATGTCTGGAGTTAGTTTGATCTCAACTCCCTTAATCGTGGAAATGATAAGGGATTTGTCAGCAAACGTATTTGCATTGCAATAAAATGCTCGAACAACATCTGGATAGTAGCATTCAGATGTTTGCAGGAACGAGGTCCATCCAAGAGCATCTGTGTGATGTTGGACATCATTGTCGTCAATGATGAGGTTGTAAAAAATGAAGACTCGTCCAATCCCAACTGGGAGTTGAGCCCATTTTCTTTTGAAGAGTTTGGTTTTGCTGGAAGGAATCAGAGGTGGAGTATTTTGTTTGGATTTTTTAGGTGGTGGGGATGGTTCAGATTCAGACGAGGTGGAGGTAGAGGAACGTTCTTGAGTGGGAGAACGTTTGGCGTGTGTTGATGGGGAATGTGGTGGATGAGGAGTGGATTCTGGAGAAGAGACTGTGTGAGCAGGGGGAACGTTCTTGATGTGGAGAACGTTCTTGTGATGGAGGAGAAAAAAGAGTTTGAATAGGAAAACGTTCCAGAAATGGAGAACGTTCTTGAGGTTGGGGTGGGGAACAATGTGGAGAATGTTCTGGAGAAGCGGGTTGACAGTGTTTGAGGTTTTGTTTTGAAGCGAGTTTCTCCTTTAAGAGTTTGGAAGTTTCTTTCGAGCAAGGAACTGCGCAATTGTCATGGCAGATTTTGTTTTCATGGGTTTTGTTTGTGGTTTGGATTGAGAGGGGGGTTCATTTTGTTTAGTAAGAGGGGAGACAATTTCGTTTATCAATCTCCGTTTTTGGTTTGGTGGAGTTGATTGTGAGGGTTCAGAGGAGAAAGCTGATTTTGATGGTGTGGTAGGTTTGGTGTTTGTTGGTGTCCTTGCTTGTTGAGTTTTTGTGGGCGCCTTTTCTGATGATGGAGGGCAAGAATCAAAGGAATCAGTGGTTTTAGGTTTGATGGTTTTGAGGTTCCAATTCCAGATTGAACCCTCATTGATCGTCGTTGAGGAATGGTTTGGTTTCGCAAATGTGGAGGGACTTGAGCAAGGTTTGGTGTAGGACGAGTGTATAGTGATGGAAGAATAGTGGACAGAGGATTGGGATTAAAGGTTTCTTGGTTGTTGTCAGAAGAAGTTAAATCAGAGGGAGTGTGTGGTGGTGTTGGTCGAGGTGGTGGAAAAGGTGAACGTTCCATAGAATCAGATGAAGGGGATGAAGGTGGTGTGCAGGGAGAAGCATTTTTGCGTGCAGATTGTTTGGTTCACGCCATTTTTGTCTGTTGAGTAAGTAAGTTTAGAGTGAGGAAGATGAAGGAGAAGGTTGGTATTTAGATGCAGATTTTGGGGGAAAAGAAGGTGAAGAGGTTGAAAAAGAAACTGCTTTTTCTGACTTGAGAAGAGGAAAGGAAAATAATGATTATTTTCTGACTAGTTGTTGTCAACCGAGGGAAGGAGGAGAGGAATTTTGGGGGCTATAAAGTGTGTGTCAGTACTCTATCTTCAGACAGAGAGACACATGTATTAAATGCCAAGTTTTGCCTTTTTGGTTTTGAGAGAGAAGGTGATGACTCAAAGAGAGAATGTTGGTTTTTTCAGAACGGAGAATGATGCTCGCGAAAAGGAGACTGATAAACGTTCTCCGTTTTCTGCAGAAGCAGAATTTATCCAGAACTTTCTGGATTTTTCATGATTTTTAATTTTTCTTTGATCAAATTGAAGCTATCCTCGACAAGAGGCTTTGTAAAAATATCAGCAAGTTGATTTTGAGTATCAACAAAGATTAATTCAATATCCTTCTTATTGACATGATCACGAATAAAATGATGTTTTATTTCAATATGTTTTGATCTAGAATGTTGAATGAGATTCTTAGACAAATTTGTCGCGCTCATATTATCACAATAAATTGGAATACTGGAATAACTTACAGAGTAGTCTT
>NC_021164.2:1185514-1188143 GCF_000331145.2 Cicer arietinum
ACTCCCCCGTTGTATGTGATTAATTAACAAATTGTTTGAGGACCTACAAGATGTTTAAGGCAACAACAATACCAAATTTTCTCCCCCTTTTGACATGATCAAAAAGAAGGAAAAAATATAGAGACATACATATGCAAGAATATACAAGTAAAGGTAAAAGTAGTACACATAATAAAAAATTGACATAACGAAGGATGAAGGCAAGTTCAATTAAGTACATCAAAATAGTTAACATGTGTTTCAATTAAGTACATCAAAATAGTCAACATGTGTTTAATGAAAACAAAGTTCAACTTAGTACATAAAGCATACCATAAGACAAACTACAAATTAAGACATGAAACAAACTACAAGGCATAATATGAGGTAGTATTACGACGTATTACAAATAGAATCCTAGTGTCGATCAAAATCCGTTGGAATGTGAAAATGATCAAGTTTGTCAGATAAACTACTAATGTCTTGAGATAACTCGTCATGGTTGCGAGCAATAGTAGTTTCAATGTTCTGGAAGCGAGTGTTGACAGAAGTGGTCAGATTTTCGAATTGAGTTTGAAAGAAGGTTTGGAAAGAATCAAGGCGAGCCATGAGCAATTTGATTGGGATATAATCATCATCAGAGGCTGTATCCTCGCCATCTTCATCAGCCTGGGCAGCAGCATTTGAGGGTCCAGCAGTGTCTTCTTGAGCAGCACCAGATGGTTGATCATAATCACCTTTATGCACAAAAGAGTCAAGTTGCTCATTCCATATTATTCGCATGCTAGGCAGGACGCCCAGATCCATCATATTTTCTTTTGTGGGTGTATACATGACTTCATCAGAGAAGTCCACCCCAAAGTGTTCCAAAATATGGGAAACTTCCTTTGCATATGGTAATCCAATTGTCTCTCGGGATCCAAACATGACAGATTTCACAAAGTATGCCCAATTTAGTTGACAACCTTCATACATGAAATTCATAATTTGATTATCAACGGTAAGATTTCCCACTCATACCGTTGCTGGGCATATTTGGAACCAGCTTGAGTCCGCTTTTGTTCCATTGTGCGTCTGTTAAACCGACATAGGGCAACATACGCATCATACTTAGAGATATCAGCCCATTCACACAAGTTGTTGGGACAAAACTTTTAACCTTTAAAAGGAATGTTCAGAATTTCGCCTATGGTTTTGGTATTGAACCAAATGATTTTACCCTTAACTCGAGATACCAGCATTTTTCCATCTTGGATGAGATTGCAATAAAAAACCCTAACTATGTCAGGATAAACAGGACCTTTGTAACCTATAAACTCTTCAACATGTTGTGCTTTGAGCAACTCAGGAAACTTAAAGGCATAGAAAGAGTTTAAAGTACCATATTTTGGAATGATAAGGCGCTTGTCGGAGTAGAATGTGCGAAAACGATCAATTTCTTCTAGTGCGTGTAGAAGCCAGGATAAATCCGTGATGCTGGGATTCCTTGTTCGTTTTCTTGAGGGACCCATTGCTGCATGCTTGGTTCTTGGTCCTCGTTTGCGGGCATCCATGGTGAGAAAGGAGGTTTTGGTGAAAAACGGGTTTTAGAGAAATGTGAGAAATCTGATGATAAATGCCAAGAAAGAAGTAAGGATTGATGTAGTTTGCAAGGTTGGGTGAATGGGTAACTGAGTGAAAGGAGGATGGACGAGATTTTGGGAGAGGAGAGGAGAGGCTACAGCTGTGTATTCGAATACCAAATGTAAAATAACCCTAAAATGTGAAACAACTTTTATATCTGGGCAAAAACGCGAAGGTGTATTCGAATACACATTGTTCTAGGAACGTGCATTCGACTACACATAAGTTGTATTCGAATACAAGAATTTCTGGAAAAGTATGTATTCGAATACAAACATTTGTATTCGACTACATATGCAATTTTTTGCTTAAAATCTAAATTTTTATGGAAATCTCAACATGTAATGCACAACTTCATATATCAAGAACCAATAATTATCAAGGAATATGTGTATCATGCAATTTCAAAGATCGTTTTCATTTAAAATACCAAGCTCTCTTCGGATCTTATAAAATGAGTCCTTAGGTAAAGGTTTTGTAAAGATATCAGCCAATTGATTTTGTGTATCAACAAATGTTACCTCAACATTACCTTTCAGCACATGATCGCGTAGAAAGTGATGACGTATATCGATGTGTTTAGTCCGAGAGTGCATGATTGGATTCTTTCAGCACATGATCGCGTAGAAAGTGATGACGTATATCGATGTGTTTAGTCCGAGAGTGCATGATTGGATTCTTTGAGATGTTTATTGCACTTGTGTTGTCACGTCTTAGGGGAATGCATCCGAGATCAACTCCATAGTCATGTAATTGCTGTTTGAGCCAGAGAATCTGGGCACAACAACTTCCTGCTGCTATGTATTCAGCTTCAGCAGTACTAAGTGCAACACAAGCTTGCTTTTTGCAAGACCATGATACTAGTGCATTGCCTAAGATATGGCAAGTGTCGCTTGTGCTTTTATGATCCGTTTTGCATCCTGCATAATCTGAATCAGAATATCCAACTAGGCTACATATGCTACCTTTGGGGTACTATAGGCCTACATTTGTCGTTCCTTTCAAATATTTCATAATTCTTTTAACG
>NC_021164.2:1190531-1196884 GCF_000331145.2 Cicer arietinum
ATAGTACATCTTCAATCGAGGGGGATGGGGCTGTGCCAACTTTTCCAATGCCTAAAATTTTTCCTTTGTTGTTGTCTCCATAGACCACATATCCCTTTGATTCAAGAGTCAATGCTGAAAATTTTGTTATATCACCCGTCATGTGTTTAGAGCATCCACTATCTAAGTACCACATATTCGAGGTACTTTTTGTACATACCTGCAATATTAAAATCAAATTTTATTAGGTACCCAATGTGCTTTGGGTCCTTGATGGTTAGTACCTTTCTCTATCGACACATAATGCCCTTTTGGAATACTAATGTTTCTAACATGACAAGTATTAGGGGTGTGACCCTTGAGACCACAATAAGAACAAGTAGGAGTAAATCTATTTTTAAAAGCATGCATATGAGATTTTCTATGAAAATATTTGTTTACAAGGGTGTTTTTGTCATTTACATAATTAATATATATATATATATATATATATATATACACGCGCACACACACATATGTAGGTATATATATCATATATTTATTTTCATTCTAACATATAAAATAGAATTATTTGGAAGCTTATATTTTTTTTAAAAATTTAATTGTTTATTTTGTAGTAATGGATAGTTTTAAATATAAAACTATTTCATTACTCATTTATTTATTTATTTTACTTTTTTATTAATTTATAATATTTGAAATTTAATAAATTAATTTTAAAAAAACTAATATGTAGTTATTCACAATGGTAATTTTTTTATTTAAATATAATATATATTATATTATGTTAAAATGTGACATGTACCAAATACATGATAAAATAAAATGTTGTTATCATGTTGGTTATCATATGTGTATCAAATATAAAGTATGATAATGGTTATCATGTCACTATCCTATCATATCGTCATCCAAATTTATAATATATCATGTTTCTATTCTATCATACGTATCAAACGAACCCGTAAGTTATTGAAAATCAAGATTAAGACCCTTAAATTATTGAACATCAAGATTAAGTATTAGAGTTAGAAACTATTTCTGGTATTCATATGTATTGCACAACTTATTTTCTACCTCCAACTCTCCATTTTTTATATATTATAAACTTAGAGCAAGGCGATGGTGTCCCAGTTCAAAGTAGGATAAACCTTCGGACTCAAACATCTTAATCCAAGACTTATCATTTTACCACTAGACCAAATCCTTGAGTTACATCCAACTCTCACTTTATTGTGCCTTTTTTTATTTTTGCCCTATGTAGCTCTATCCATCCAAGACTTGTCATTTTACCACTAGACCAAAATCCTTGAGTTACATCCAACTCTAAATTCTTTGTGCCTTTTTTTTTGTATTTTTTTTTTTTTATGTTAGCACTATTTAGCTCTATGCATGATCAAATGAACAAAACCATCATTTTCTTTTGGGTTGACAGCATAAGGCATCTTCAAAAAAGTTACTCCATGCCCCTAATTTTATAACTCTACCCCCACAAATTTAGTGAAATTTTACATTTACCCTTGTATAAATAGTAAAAATCACCATTTTCAAGAACTTTTCATGCTTAGTTTGTTGCAACAACAGTGAGTGCCCATATTTTCTAAATTACTAGAAAACTTGGAAAAAAAATTCTATTACAAAAGATGAGTTTCAAAAAACTTTTTTTTTCATGTTTATTGTTTCTCAATATAGTCTTTGCTCTAAGAAACTTGAAACCCACAAGTTTCCATAATAATTAATTTTTTATTTATTTCAGTGGTTGCAGGTGCTAGTGGACGAGACGGAAAAAATTGTGCATGTGACACACAATGCTTCTGCTTCATCTTCTTTCATATATCGTGTTGTCAGGATTCGGTCGACGTACAAAAGCATTGAGAAGGCAGCGACTACAATCACAAGATGATGTTGTATATGAAGAGGAGGATTTTGTGCAAGAGGTAAATATATTGATGCAGAAGGAGCCTATACAGGATGATGTTGACTTTGTATACAAGGAAGAACTTGTAGTTGTGGAAGATCTTATACACGAGGATGTGATTGTATAACACGACGAGGTTATACGATATCGTGGAAGACTGTATGTTGCATCAGTCCTTACGCGATATGAGCATTATATTGCTCGCAAATTGTAGTATGGAGATGTAAGGTAAATTCATATATTTTATATTTATTTAATTATTATTTTGATATATTTATTTAATTATTATTTTGATATATTTATTTAATTATTATTTCTTTTATATTTTTGATTTCATATATTTTATTTCTACGCAAGAGCGACCCATGTTGAAGATTGTTGCTCGTGATAAGAAGCTGCAACAATTTACTTTGCAAGTACTCCCTCGAGCGATAAGGGATTGGATGGTGTTGTCTAGTTTAGCTCTACTACGACAAAGTAGTTTGATATAGATAGACAACAACTTGACATTTTCTTTTGTCGAAAGTGATGACTCTTCATCATATGCATATTTTTCATTGTTTTTCGTCTTATTTATTTTTTATTCATGAGTTATTTTAAGGAGTTATTTGATATATTTTGTTAATTTTAGTTCTTTGATTTAATGAAATGTTTATGTTCTTATTTCTTTGATTATATAGAGATTTTTCATAGTTTTGCGTAATTTCTTTATTTTAGTGCAGTGCTGAATTTTGGTGAGAAATCAACATAAGATATGTCAAAGCTTATGAATTTATTCGGAATCTTAATATTGTCACCCTTGTATTATAAGTTTGAGTGAAGTATATTTTGTTTTTCATAATGGGAATGATTTGAGTATTAGCTTCATTTATCGTTCTTAATTTGATTAGAACTTATATTTCTTTATATCAAATGTATCTTTAGCTTATTTTTGAAACATATCATTTATGGTTTCTCAATCATATTGATAGTGACGTTTTTCTCATTTACTGAAAAAATCCTTCTATCTTTTAAATTTTCACAAATTTTATTCCATTCATGTGACACGTTCTTCTTGAAAACATGAAAATATAAATATTTGCAAAAAAAAATAAAGTTTTTCAAAGTAAATACAAAAAGAGTCGCAACTATTTGTTTTTCTTAAAAGAGAGGATAAATACTACCATAATTAATTTACATAACTCCAAAGTATTGTGTTCGAACTTAAAACAAGACGTTCAATCTCATGTGGCAAAGCTTTGTGGGGACATACAACATTTCTTTTAATAATAAAAATAACCCATAAATTAATTGCAAAAATTATTAATTAGAAAAATACACTACATCTTTTAACTTAAATTTCAAAGGCAAATGTTTTGAATTTCATCTAGAGATATAAAAATCAAATCAATGATATGATAAACTAAAAATTGAAATCAATTAAATTGATTTTTTTTGTTTGAGTTCATTTTGAGTCGAATCAAATAAACTCAATCTTTGTTGCTTTGAATATAATTTTACTTCATTTAAAATTGATCACCGATATCTAAATAAAATCATTACACTAAATCAATAGTATTATCTTAAATATGTGTTGTATTTAAGGATTTTTTTAGTCATTTACATATTATTTTTCTCATTATAATTTAAAAAGTATTTACGTAATTGTTTTAATAGTATAAAAAATCTAGTATTTTATAAAAGAAAATTTTATATTTTAAAAATAAATATCTTAATTTTTATTAATTTCAAATCAACATTAGCTAATTTTATTCATCAATTTGAGTTTAATTTTGTAAGAAAAATTCTAAAATTTCAACCAAACTAATTTTCTTTTTTATTTAGATTTTTTTCCTCTCCAAATATACGAACCAAATTAATATATTATACCCATAACTTCAACTCTCTTAAATATATGCAAGTTTTCAATGCAATTCATCCGACAAAAGAAAAATTGTGTGTTTCCATTGCAAATTTATAACATAAAATTCTAATTTACAATAAAATACTATATTTAATTTATTAATTAAAATTTAAAAAATTTAATGGTATTTGTTAAAACTCTATCACTGTCCAATCTAATACCTATTAGGACTTAAGTACCAATCACAACAAAAATACTATTCTCTTTTGTTGATTATATTAAAAATTTATTTATTAAAAATATCACAACCGTATATCACATGGTTGTGATGCACATAACTTATTACCAATAACCTAATCATAACTTCATAAATATATTAAGAGAAATGTTATTTAAACACACTTTTAGACACAAATACCGTATATTGCATATTGTATATTTTTAAGCGCTAATTTAGTCATTTTGTGTGTTATTTTTAGAAAACCCTTTATCTTCTTCAGAAAACCCTTACACAGTTTCTTCATCTTCTTCCTTCTCAGTCGTCATCGCTCGTTGTCTCGTTGTCTTCTATGTGTGATTGTTTCAGGTTGTTGGGTGTTTTGATTGTAAGTTTACTTGTCTCTATCATTATTGTTGCTTCTTTATATGATTGTTGTTTCCTTCAATTTAGAGTTTTTAGTTATTGATTTAGGGTTTCTTTTTTGGCTTCTTCATTTAGGATTTTTTGTTAATCAATTTATGAGTTTTTCTTCTTTAGTTTAGGGTTTTTTAATTGTGGTGATTGTTGCTTATACTTTTGGCTATTTTTGATATACTTCTGATACCAATATATTTATGTCTATTATTTCAATTTAGATAAATTTAATATCATAAATGAGCTATTTTATTTCAATGTTAATAATTTGGTATTTATTTTTCTACAATTCTGATGCTTTAAAACATGATATAATTTTGATGTTGATGAGCTATTTATTTTTCAATGTTGTTGTAGTTTTGCTATGATGTAATTTTAATACATTTATCAACATGTGAGTGCTTGTGAATCTGAATGAGAAGAAGAAGAAGAAGAAGAAGAAGAAGAAGAAGAAGAAGAAGAAGAAGAAGAAGAAAAAGAAGAAGAAGAAGAGGAAGAAGAGGAAGAAGAGGAAGAAGAGGAAGAAGAGGAAGAAGAGGAAGAAGAGGAAGAAGAGGAAGAAGAGGAAGAAGAGGAAGAAGAGGAAGAAGAGGAAGAAGAGGAAGAAGAGGAAGAAGAGGAAGAAGAGGAAGAAGAGGAAGAAGAGGAAGAAGAGGAAGAAGAGGAAGAAGAGGAAGAAGAGGAAGAAGAGGAAGAAGAGGAAGAAGAGGAAGAAGAGGAAGAAGAGGAAGAAGAGGAAGAAGAGGAAGAAGAGGAAGAAGAGGAAGAAGAGGAAGAAGAGGAAGAAGAGGAAGAAGAGGAAGAAGAGGAAGAAGAGGAAGAAGAGGAAGAAGAGGAAGAAGAGGAAGAAGAGGAAGAAGAGGAAGAAGAGGAAGAAGAGGAAGAAGAGGAAGAAGAGGAAGAAGAGGAAGAAGAGGAAGAAGAGGAAGAAGAGGAAGAAGAGGAAGAAGAGGAAGAAGAGGAAGAAGAGGAAGAAGAGGAAGAAGAGGAAGAAGAGGAAGAAGAGGAAGAAGAGGAAGAAGAGGAAGAAGAGGAAGAAGAGGAAGAAGAGGAAGAAGAGGAAGAAGAGGAAGAAGAGGAAGAAGAGGAAGAAGAGGAAGAAGAGGAAGAAGAGGAAGAAGAGGAAGAAGAGGAAGAAGAGGAAGAAGAGGAAGAAGAGGAAGAAGAGGAAGAAGAGGAAGAAGAGGAAGAAGAGGAAGAAGAGGAAGAAGAGGAAGAAGAGGAAGAAGAGGAAGAAGAGGAAGAAGAGGAAGAAGAGGAAGAAGAGGAAGAAGAGGAAGAAGAGGAAGAAGAGGAAGAAGAGGAAGAAGAGGAAGAAGAGGAAGAAGAGGAAGAAGAGGAAGAAGAGGAAGAAGAGGAAGAAGAGGAAGAAGAAGAAGAAGAAGAAGAAAAAAATAAGTGTGTTATGGGCATATTTTGAGTTTGTGGGAGGTTCTCTATAGCGATGTAGTTGGTGGCGTTTGAACCACACTTTATGGTTAAAAATTAGTGCACTAGATGTTGTTTTTAGTCTCCAAATATGCATGGTTAAAAATTAGTGTTGATCAGATGTTATTTTTAATCTCTAAATATGTATGGTTAAAAATGTCTAGTGAATTTGTTGTTGATTTAATGAACAAATATGATGATTTTTGTGTGCATTAGCTATTGATTTGTAGTTCGAATCCATTAATCAAGTTGTGCACATCATTAACCAGATTTATATTTTGTCTGATAAGAATGATCAAACTTTCTGTTTAAATCCATTAACCAAGTTGTGCAAAGAATTAACCATATTTGTTAAAGTCATTAACTATGTTTATATATTGTCTGATTAGAATGCATAAATTTTCAGTTTGAATCCACTAACCAAATTGTTCACGGTATTAACCATGTTTCTTAAAACCATTATTGTAACACCCTAATTTATTGTTATACCTTCATTTATTATTATTATTATTATTATTATTATTATTATTATTATTATTATTATTATTATT
>NC_021164.2:1197202-1218432 GCF_000331145.2 Cicer arietinum
TGGTAGCTCTCGACATTTGGAGTACTACCTCTTAGTCACCTAGGAATTCCCCACCCGAATACCTCCAAGGTCTAACAATCTTGCCTTAAGGCTCGACAGCAGACCACCACAATCAGGCTCATTCAGTTGTACTTCCCCAGAATCACTAGGCTTGTCAGACCCTACCTATATGATGACAAAACAATATCCACTTCACAAATTTACAATATTTATTTTCTCCCCTCGTTAGTATATGATACTCCATTAAAACCGTCATCTCAAACACAAATTAAAATCACCATTATTTCATCAACTATGGGGTTAGTTCAATATTCTCATCACAATATCACTATCATTAATCATATCTCATCAAATAAACTTATCACAATTTTATAGAATCAATATCATCAATCAAACATCATTATTATCATCACATTAACTTATCACAAATTTATCTCATAAATCACACATCATCATCAAATAAACTTACATTATACACTGCATTCACATAAACTCATTTAATCAAACATATGCACTAAATTCATTTGAAATCAAATATCACAATGATATCAAATATCACAATAACATCAAATATCACCATAATTTTAAATATCACAATAATATCAAATATCACATTAAGGTTAAATATCACAATAATATAAAATATCACACATTTAACGAAATTAAATCAATCAACACCTTATAAATATATCTATTTCACATTTTAATCTCACCATTTTATTATTTGTAGATTAATAAATTTATCACTCAAAGGGCTACTGCCATACGTAGCGAGCCTCGGATGAATCATTGGGAAATACGGTTTTCCCGATCATCTCACAATATATTATACTAATGAATTCAGACGCTCTCTCACCCCTTACCTTATTTCGACGCTTTCACACACGAATACGATTCCACGAGCAAACAGCCTTTGTTTATTGACTCTTTATCCATCAATCGATCATAAATCAGAAAACCAATCAGTGGATAGTATAGCCACTTTTCACATGGTCGTTTTGGCGTTGGTTTCACTCAAATTGGACTTACGGTGAAGAAGAACAGCTCAAACTAAGGAATTTTATAAACGGAGAAATCGGGTATTTTGGAGAGGAATTTGGATTGTTAAAAATCTGAAAAAATATGTTTATTTGACTAGTTAAATGAATAAAACGACGTATTGAAATTTGGACGACAACGGAGAAACTTTTCCAGAACAATTATCGATCATCGGTGTCAAACTATAGGTTGTTGTTGTGTTTCTTTTTGGTTTTACGGCCGCCGTCCAATTCCCTTCCTTTTCTGCTTGTTTGTTTTATTTTATTAACAATTATGGTTCACACATGGGTCAAACCCATTGGTCTCTTTTTAGGTTTTACTAGTTTTAATTGAAACTTTCACATTCAAAATAATCTTTACAATTATACTTATTTCTCAAAATACTCACATTATAATAATACCAACATATTAGAAAATAGTCGAAATTATAAACTAAATAGATATATCAATATTTTATATTAATTACTAAATCATAATAAATATATATAAAATCATAATGTCATAACAAGTATATAAAAATAAACGAAATCAAACACAATATCAATTCTATCTCAAGATAATTATTTATAAAAAAAATAACTAAAAATAGAAAATAGTTATAAATAATTGAAATATAACTACGTGCATACTTAACATCAATCAAGCGCACATAAAAGTATTACATTAATTGGGTACATGTATATACACGTAAAATCACATAAAATCTTTTTCTTTAAAATATATGTATTACACTAAAATACTATTATCTTTTAAAAAGTATATCAAATAATAAAATATAATATTTATTATTTATATCGCTCATGTAATCTAATATTTATAAAACTAGCACATCATAAAAATCACCTATAAAACAAAAATTTGTCAAAAAAATTATCATCATATATTCTAAAATAATTTTAATATTAAATTAATTATTTAAAATCGGACTTAACTAATAAAATAGTTTATTACAAAATTTGGGGTGTTACAATTCTCCCCTTGTTAATGAATTTCGTCCTCGAAATTTACAGTGAGTGAACTAATATCTAACTTACCACCCTCAAGATTTAAACTTAGTCTATTCAATCTCCAGTTAACATATATATATATATATATATATAGCATTCAATTATGAAATAAAATACCATAGAGTTACTCACTATAATTTACATATAAAAAATAACATATAGATTTTGTCAATAATAATGTAGTTCATTTAGTTTGGTTAAATGAAACACATTTCAAGTACGTTGTCAATTTCAACTATTGTATTTTTTTTAAACCAAATATTACTAGTTTTACTCCTTAAAATAATGTCTAAATCATATCACCAATCATTCAACAAATTTAACTTATGTCTAACAAAGAGAGTAATTTTTTAAAATATTAAACACGTCTAACAACTTAATAACATCATAATAGATTTACAATCAATTACTCTATAAAAACATACTTTATATATAATCAAGGAGAAAGAAAAAAAAATAAAGATAGAGATACTATTTCCCAATAACATATATTTAATAATTAAATTCATTCAATTGATATAAGCAATGAACATGTTTTTTAACTATTTAAAAACAAAATTAAAAGGCGCTTCTAACAAAATAATGAGTTATCATTGTCTCTTTTATTGACGATGAGTCATCAGGGTAGCTAGTCCCTCCTACTCATGTAGTCAACTACTTAAGGAACTATAACTGGAGTTATTCAAATTCAAACACAGATAATTAAAAGTATCTTTAATGTGGTTCATGAGTGCGAAGGCGGCGCCACAACTCCTACTCCTTAATTACTTCAAGTTAAAAATTCACTTAATTACACCTTCACAATAATTTATTTGTGTTTTACAACTAGTTATAACCACAATAGAAAGGACACTTGCATCAATATGAATCACCAATTAAAATAAAGAAATATAAAATTATTTCACTTTTAAACTCTCAATGACTCTAAAACTATTCACAAATTCCCAACACTTAGAACGTCTGAAACACAAACACTTTCAAATTCACCTAATCACATATACATGCATATAAGTAATTCAATAATTGGCATCATGATGTAAAATATTTTCATAGCAATCCAACAACAGGAAATTTATCACAATTAAATTAATAATTCACCCTTTTGTTTTTTAATCAATCCTTATCATTTAACAAAGATATTTCAATTAGCAAGTAAAGTAAGCAACTATTTTTACTCAAAGTTAATATAACAATCATAAAAGTAAAATAAATCTCGTAATACATAAATTATTTTAGTGGTTAATCAATACTCTAAAATTTCATTTCTAACATTTAAACTATTTTAAAAGGATCACTAATATTTTAATACCATAAAATAATATTGTTTCATAATTTCAAACTTTTCCTTGGATTACTTCTTAATAAATATTTTGATTTTTTTTAACTACTTTTAAAATCAATAAGATTACTAAAATTTCACCAATATCTTAACCACCAAAATACCTCTAAAGATATTTAAGCACTCTTAAAACCTTTTTTTTTAACCTATATTTTGAAATCAAATCAAATCATGTATATAGAATTAGATACAAAATTTTCTAATTCACCAAGACTTCTAAAATAGTTATATTCTGTTTGTTTTTTCTAAAAACTATTTTTACAACAAATCTTTTAGATTTTTTTTAAATAACAGCACATAGTAAAACTTGGCGTAAATTATTTTTCTCTTGTGTGACTAATCTAAATTTTAAATAAAATCATCATAAATATATTTTTTTATTATTATTTTAAAAATCAACGCAACTCCGACACAATCTAATTCTCTAAAATAAGTCAACAATAATTCACACATAAAATATTTCCTTTTATAAAATAAATCAAACTTAATCCCATCACAATTTTTTGTTTCTAAAGTCTAACTATCAAATTTCAACCAACCTTGAATATTCAAGAATTACTATTGCTAATAATATGAATTTTATACTATTTCAAAACCATGAAGAATGTCCTAAATTGATTTCAAAAGCAATATAAAAACATTAATCATTTGGATACAACCATCAGCATTTTCAAGTGATTTAAAGTTAAAATCCACTCATTAAAATACTTTTTTTTTCTTCTCTTTCTCAATTAGTAGATATTTTATCATGTGACCCCCCATTTTTTGTTTTTAGTACCATTATAAATCACTACTGAGTTCTTAAAATCTAAAACTCTAATATCAAGTTAAACTCTAATGAGTTCATAATATCAGAAGTCAATCAATCCTTCCAAAAGAAATATCCCAACACACTCGCTATTCAATATTCACATCAGCCACTCTAAACCAACATAACAACAAATCTTTTTGATTTTTTTAAAAATTACACATAGTAAAATATGGTGTAAATTGTAAGCTATTTTAAGTAGTAAATAAAATTTGTAGAATAGATTTATTTTTATTTTATAAACAATAAAAATTCAACTCAATTTATTTTTTTTTAAATAATCAAAGAGTAATTCAAACAAAAGTTACTTTTTATTTTATAAAATAAGTCAACTCTAACTCCTTCACATAATTTCTTTTTTAACTTCTAAGTTCTACCACCTCTAATATTCAAGAATTATTATTATTATTATTATTATTATTATTATTATTATTATTATTAATATGAATTTCCTAATATTTCAAAATCACTGCTAACTTTCTAAATTGACTTCATTAGCAAGATCAAAACTTTAATAATCATGTAATGACATTAAAGAAAAGGTCTATCAATTGATAATTAGTATCACATCGATTAAATTCATAATTTCAAACATATAGTAGTCCATTAATAGAAAAAACTATTTCTAACTATCCACTATAACAAAAGAGCAAAAAATTCAAAGTTATAAACACAAATTCAATCAAAAGGTAATTAACTCAATCATCTCAACAATTCAAATTAACTTAAATTTTAAGAAATAATTTCCTATTATATATAATCACTTAAATAGGAACATAGAATCCAAAACGCTACACAATTAGAATAAGAAGATAGTAAATAGTTAATTGATAACTTCAAAAATATGTACAATTATACAAAATCATACATCACATAACATAATAATATAACAAGAAAAAAAAAAACATGATAGTGAAAGTAATTAATACACAAGAAAACACAATCGACACGGTTGACATTTGACTCACATTGAATCGACACTCAACCCACTCGGCCTGATTGGACAGACCTGCTCTGATACCACTAATGTGACACCCTAAACCCCAAAATAACATATATATATATATATATAATAAATTATATAATATTTCTATAAAATTTGCAGTAGATAAATAAAAATATGTTTTCAAGAAAATAAAAACTTGATTTTTAACTTAGGATATCACGTTTCTCAAAAATCAAAAGGAACACTTTAAACTTATTTTCTCCGTCAAAATAGTGTAATCTCAATAAGCTTGATTTAAGTATTATTACTTGATTTAATTTAAAAACTTACTAGTACTTCTAAGATTTTCATACAAAAATTTGTTTCAAATTAAATAAGTAAAACACAATTTAAGCCCTTATCCACAGTATCACCTTCAAGATTCATTAACCTGTAATATTGCGATTTCGCAAACGCAAGGCCAAGCCAGTCAAACACAAACAATGAAGGAGGTGAGTTTCAAAATCATGATGACAATATAACACAAGTAAGAAGAACACGCAAAAAATCATAATAGAACCGTATCATAACACAAACATTCCATCAAGAAAATATCACATTAAAAAGTCAAAAGCACTCAAGAAAAATCAATAAATTTCACAATAACAACAAATTGTTTAAGAAAAATTATCACCACACACGATACATATTAATAACAACAAAACAATCACAATAAAGTGCAATGCTATGCATGAGCCTAGACTCTACTTCACAATGTGGTGCCATTCTAACTCTGAAGTACTTGGTTAGGAGGCTTGATACTATGCCACCATCCCGGTGGACGGACAATTCAAATTGGCTCTGTCCTCATAGATCCCCTCAACTCAACCCGAGACACATATACGTGACAGTGGAGGTAAATGTGTTTTGCGTGGTAGCTCCTAACATTTGGAGTGCTACCTCCAAGTCACCTAGGAATTCCCCACCCGAATACCTCCAAGTCACCCGAATTCCCCAACTCCCTTCCTATTTTGTTTGTTTGTTTTATTTTATTAACAATTATGGTTCACACATGGGTCAAACCCATTGGTCTCTTTTTAGGTTTTACTAGTTTTAATTGAAACTTTCACATTCAAAATAATCTTTACAATTATACTTATTTCTCAAAATACTCACATTATAATAATACCAACATATTAGAAAATAATCGAAATTATAAAATAAATAGATATATCAACATTTTATATTAATTACTAAATCATAATAAATATATATAAAATCACAATGTCATAACAAGTATATAAAAATAAACGAAATCAAACACAATATCAATTTTAGCTCAAGATAATTATTTATAAAAAAAATAACTAAAAATAGAAAATAGTTATAAATAATTGAAATATAACTACATGCATACTTAACATCAATCAAGCGCACATAAAAGTATTACATTAATTGGGTACATGTATATACATGTAAAATCACATGAAATCTTTTTCTTTAAAATATATGTATTACACTAAAATACTATTATTTTTTTAAAAAATATATCAAATAATAAAATATAATATTTATTATTTATATCGCTCATGTAATCTAATATTTAAAAAACTACCACATCATAAAAATCATCTATATAACAAAAATTTGTCAAAAAATTTATCATCATATATTCTAAAATAATTTTAATATTAAATTATGGCTCTCAACCAATTGCGGTGCCGTTTTTCTGGAAAAAATACCACTTTTCTCCCTTGGAGCATATTGTTTTGTGATATTTTCCAGCCACCGTAGTTATCGTTTGGGGAAAACACACATTGTTTTTGAATTCCTCTTGTTGTTATCTTCGGAAAACACTACTCGTACACATATTTTGACAAAGTTGACGTCGAACCCTATCAATGCTCCAACCTTTTCAATTATGAATTTTACCTATTTTAACTCTGTTGAATTTAATAAATTAAAATTTATATATATATAAATAGCTACAAATTGTGTCTGTTAAATTTTGCGTTTAATATTTGTTTTCAATTTGGCGAATTTTGTTTTATCCTAAAAGTTTTAATCTGATTAATAAAAGAAATCCATCTTATTTAACTGATACAATTGTTCTATATAGTTATATATCTACTTTGAATAAATAGATAAGATTGTATACTATTTATTAAAAATCAAATTATGTATAAACTATGCTTCAGTTTTTATAACCAAGGGTTTATTTTTTTGATAAGGTTAATTCTATTTTAGCAACCTATAAAATTGTCGTGAATCTATTTATTTATACCAAGATTGCATGTTGTCTGATTTTATGAAATCTTATGCTGATTGTTATTATGTGCATGATATGTACTTGAGTGTTTTTGTTACTTGATTGAATTTGCGATATGACTTGAATGTGCCACCTATTGGATACCTTATTATGTCATTGATGAAACTGGACTTTGTATTGTGAGTAGTGTAAACCAAATATTGAGAGTTTATTGTGATTGACTGATATAGATAGATAATAATGAATATTGTGAAGTCAAACTGAAACTAATTGATTTATGATGATCGAGTAAGTCTAAGATATGTGTTGTAGATTTTGGAGTTAGGATTATTTTGTCATCATATAGGGAGGATCTGACAAACCTAGTGATTTAGGTAAGTACAACTAAATGAGCCTGATCGTGGAGGGCAAACTATAAGGTAAGACTGATAGACCTCAGGGGTACCTCTAGTGGGGAATTCCTAAGTGGATTAGTGGGTTATTCCTTAAGGCCGAGAGCTACCGTGCAACACAAGAGTACCCTGACCGTCGTGTATTTGTCCATTCATGAATTATCTATCAACTCTTGTAGTGACATAGTATCAGGCCTCCTAACCAAGTACTTCAGAGTAGAATGGTAACAAATGATGAAGAAGTATAGAGTATAGGACATGCATAGCATTTCATCCTTGTGACTGCTCTATTGTGATTGATTTAGATTAACCTTTGATATTATGATCTTGAGTATTTCTCTTATTTGTGTTGATTTGACTAATTACGTGTTCTCTTCGTTTATCTTATATTATTACATAATTTCGATACTCATCATTCGTTGTTTGTGTTTGGCCTTTGGGATCACAGCATAATACATATTAATCATACATAATACATATTAATCACAACAAAACAATCACAAGAAAATGCACTGTTATGCATGAGCTTAGACTCTACTTCACAATGTGGTACCATTCTAACTCTGATGTACTTGGTTAGGAGGCTTGATACTATGCCACCATCCCGGTGGACGGGCAATTCAAATTGGCCCTGACCTCATAGATCCCCTCAACTCAACCCGAGACACATATATACAGGACAGTCGATGTAAACGTGTGTTGCGTGGTAGCTCCCGACATTTGGAGTGCTACCTCCAAGTCACCTAGGAATTCCCTACTCGAATACCTCCAAGGTCTAACAATCTTGCCTTAAGGCTCACATTAGACCGCCACGATCAGACTCATTCAGTTGTACTTCCCCGAAATCACTAGGCTTGTCAGGCCCTACCTATATGATGAAAAAATAATCTCCACTTCACAAATTCACAATATTTATTTTCTCCTCTCGTTGGTATATGATACTCCATTAAAACCGTCATCTCATACACAAATTGGAATCACCATTATTTCATCAACAATGAGGTTAATTCAATATTCTCGTCACGGTTTAGAACATCACTATCATCATCATCATCACATAAACTCATCACAAATTTATAGTATCACTATCATCAATCAAACATTATCACAAATTTATAACGTCACAATTATTAATTGTACATCATCATCATTACATAAAATTATCACAACACATCAATATTTTGTTATCACATCACATAAATTCATCTAATCACACATATATAAATTTAATTCGACACCCAATATCACAATAATATCAACATCCTACAAATATTTATATTCTATATTTTAATCTCACAATTTCCATATTTTCACATTAATTAATTTATCCCTCAAAGGGCTTCTGTCATACGTAGCGAGCCGGATGAATCGTTGGGAAACACGGTTTTCCCGTTCATCTCACAATATATTACACTCATGAATTCAAACGATCTCTCACCCCTTACCTTATTTCGACGCTTTCACACACGAATAGGATTCCATGAGCAAACAGCCTTTATTCATTGACTCTTTGTCCATCAATTGGTCTAACTCGACAGTTTATGAGTAAACGTTAAAAATAAAATATGAGAAGATACTTTAAAAACTAAATTCGAAATTTGGTCAAGGAAAATTACTATAAACCAGAAAACCAATTAGTGGATAATATAGTTACTTTTCACAAGGTCGTTTTGGCCTTGGTTTCACTCAAATCGGACTTACAGTGAAGGAGAACGGTGCAAAATAACGAATTCTACAAACGGAGAAGTCGGGTATTTTAGAGAGAAATTGGGGTTGTTAAAATTCTGGAAAATTGTGTTTACTGGACTAGGTAAATGAATTAAATAACATACTCAGATTTGAGCGAAAATGGAGAAAGTTTTCTGGACAGTTATCGATCACCGGTGCCAAACGATAGGTTGTTCTTGTGTTTCCACTTTGGTTTCAAAGTTGCCCGTCCAATTCCCGTTTTTTGTTGTTGTTTTATTTTATTATCACACATGGTTAAAACTCATTGGTCCCTTTATTTATTTTTAATTAAAACCAATAATTAATAAAACTAATGTTTTAACATTTTTTTAACATAATTTAATTACTAAATATTGCTAATATTTCCAAACTAAAATTTTATAAAATAAAGTAATAAATTGTTTAAAATATATTAATAATCAAAAACTTCATATTCAAAATAATCAGCCTAATGATACTTTTTTTTCCTTCTAATACTCGAATTAAAATACTATCATAATTAGAGAATATTCAAAATTATAAAATAAATAAGTATAAAATCAACACTTTATATTAAATACTAAATCATACTAAATATGTGTATAATCACAATATCATAATAAGTATATAAAAATAAAGAAAATCAAGCACAATATTACCACTATCTCAAGATAATTATTTATAAAGTAAATAACTAAAATAAAATATATTTAGAATTAAATAAATATAATTAAGTACACATTTAATAATAGCCAAACGCATATAAGAATGATATATTAATTGGACTAGTGTATATACACGTAAAATCGTATAAAATCTTTTTCTTTAAAATATATATTACACTAAATACTATTATTTTTTAAAAATATATCAAATAATAAAATATAATATTTATTATTTATATCGCTCATGTAATCTAGTATATATAAAACTAGCACTTCATAAAAATCACCTATATATCAAAAATTAATCACAAAGTTTATTAATATATATTTTATAATAATTTTAACATCAAATTAATTATTTAAAATCCTATTTAATTAATAAAATAGTGTATCATAAAATTAAGGGTGTTACAATTCTCCCCTTGTTAAAGAATTTCGTCCTCGAAATTTGCGGTGAGTGAACTAATATCTAACTTATCACCCTCAAGATTCAAACTTAGTCTATAAACATATTTAAGACATTCAATCTCCAATTAAGCACAACATGTAAAAAATCAACTAACATAGCATGATAGAATAACATGACAAAATAAATCAATTAAACACAACATTTATCATTCAATTATGAAATAAAATATCATATTTATCATTCCATTATGAAATAAAATACCATAGATTTACTCGCTGTAATTTACATATAAAACATAACATAACATATAGATTTTGCAAATAATAACGTAGTTCATTTAGTTTGGTTAAATGAAACACATTCCAAGTACGTTGTCAATTTCAACTAGTTCTTTCAAACCAAATATTACTAGTTTTACTCCTTAAAATAAAGTCTAAATTATATCACCAAACATTCAACAAATTTAACTTAGGTCTGACAAAGAGAGCTATTTTTAAAATATTAAACACATCTAACAACTTAATAATATTATAATAGATTTACAATCAATTACTCTATAAAAATAAGCGATGTATATAATCAAGGAGAAAGAAAAAACTAATATAGAGATACTATTTCCTAATAATATATATTTAATAATTAAATTCATTCGGTTGATATAAGCGATGAACATGTTTTTTAACTATTTAAAAATAAAATTAAAATGTACTTCTAACAAAATAATGAGTTACCGTTTTCTCTTTTATTGACGATGAGTCATCGAGGTAGCTAATCTTTTTTACTCGTGTAGTCAACTACTTAAGGAACTATAACTGCAGTCATTTAATTTCTAATATGGATAATTAAAAATATCTTTAACGTGGTTCAGGAGTACGAAGGCGACGCCACAACTCCTACTCTTTACTTCAAGTTAAAAACTCACTTAATTACACATTGACAATAATTTATTGATAATTTACAACTAGTTACAACAAGAAGAAAATGACACTAGTATCAATATATAATCAATAATCCGATTGAAGAAATATAGAACTATTTCACTTTTAGATGCTCTCGACTACTCTAACTCTATACACTAATTCCCAACAATTAGAAAACTTGAAACACGAACAATTTAATATTTACATAATCATATACACATTCAAATAACTAATCCAAAAATTAGCACCAAGATTTTATGTTCATCTCCTAACTCAAACAATGATTCAAAAAATGAAACATATTCTCATAGAGGTCTAACTGCTCCAAATTGATCACGATTAAATTTTCTTTTGAGTTAACCATCACTTAAAAGTTACAACAAATGGAAGCATATATAGATTTTTCAAGTAGAAGATAAGATAAATAATTATTTACTAGAAGATACAATACATTACCAAACCAAATTGAATCAGGTAGTGCAAAAACCACTTTCAAGGTTGCACATCATTCTAAAAATTAATTTCTAGACTTAAATTATTATTTAAAAAATATCACTAAACATTTAGAACTCAAAAATAATTCATTGAGAATTCCAAATTTTTCTTTAAATTATTTTTCAATAATTCAAGTCTAAATAAAAACAACTAAGATAAATCACGTTTCTAAATACAATACAAATAAAACAAATCACATATATATTTTTTTTAAATCTACAAGATTTCTAAAAATTCATTCATATTTTAATCATCAAAAACGCATTTTTAAATAGTTCATCACTGTAAAAATTATTATTTTTAACTTATATTTTGAAATAAAATTTAAACTATATATATAGATAGATAGGAAATTTTACAATTAATTAACACTTCGAAAATAGTTCCAATTTATTTTATCAAACTTACAAAAAAAATATTGTATATCTATATACATTAAAGTAGTGCACATGACACAAAACATAAGACATATGATAATGATAATAAATTACACTAATTCATAAATCTACAAAAAAGTAGCATCCTCTCACACTAACTACTTAGCATGCTTATAGATACATCCCCCAGTTTCTATCAAGCCATAAAATTGGTCCAAAACATAACACACCATCAATTTTAAAGATTTTGGAGTTTTGTTTTAATCTTAAAAATTGAGTCTCAAATAAAAATTGTAATTTTATAATTAATAAAAAAATTGATAAAATAAATTTTAGTTTCTGTACGCATACCAATCTACATGATGCACTCTACGCATATCAATCTACATGATGCACTCTACACATATCAATCTAATGCGTACCATTTTGTAAGGTTAATTCATATAACAAAAAAAGATGTACAAACAGCATGTTACCTTCCTATATTAAACTCAAATATACATTTCCACAGTGAAAACACAACAACTACAATTCTACAAAAAAAAAAAAAAAAAAACTACTAATAAAATACATCAATTGTAGAATCTAACATTTAGATAATTTTTCAAAAAGAATTTCACTATTGAGAAAATTTTAAAAAAACCTTGTTTTTTTTTCCTTCTCTTTCTCAATTAGTAGACATTTTTTCATTAATACTATTGTATATCACTGAAGAGTTCTTAAAATCTAAAACTCTAACATTGAGTCAAACTCTAATGAGTTCATAATATCATAATCAGAAAATCAATCATTTCAAATAAATATCCCAACACCCTCACGATTCAATATTCACACCAGCCCCTAAACCAAGATAACAACAACTTTTTTCAATTTTCTTATAAAACAAGACATAGTAAAATATGCTGTAAATTTTAAGTTGTTTTAAACGTTAAATAAAATCAGTAGTATAGAATTATTATTATTTTATAAATCAACAAAAATTCAACTCAATTTGATTTATTTAAAATAATCAAGAGTAATTCAAACAAAGTTATTTTCATCCTACAAAATAAGTAAACTTTAACTCTTTCAAAATGTCTTTTTTATTTTAATTCTATATTATGCCAACCTTTAATATTCAAGAATTACTATTGCTAATAATATGAATTTCATTCTATTTAAAATCATGACGAACATTCTAAATTGTTTTTAAATCAATATCAAAACTCTACTCATCTAGATACCACCATCACCACTTTCAAGTGATTTAAAGTTAACATTCACAATTTAAAATTGATTTTTTTTCTTAACACAAGCCAACATAAAATCAAAATAAGAATTTTTTTAGTTAAAATTAAAACTTTAAACATAAGTGACATTTTTCCTATCTAACTCAAAGTTTTCGCTAAATTGAGTTTCAACAAAAATAATAATAATCTTTACATACTAAAAGTCAATACTTGAAGTTTTAAACATATAATTATACGGAAATCAATGTTTCAATCAATTAGTTATTAGATCAAACACTTTAAAAAGATTCATATCAATACTAAATATTTTAAATTGATTAAGTGTGAAAATGTAACTTTAAAACAACTAACTGGTGAGGTCTGACATTTGATCATTAAGATTACGTGAATAAGATTAATACCTTGAAACATACAGCTAGTCCATCAAAATTATTATTTCCAACTACTCACATAAAACAATAGTGCAAAAGTCATAGTTCAGTAGACAAGCAATAAGCAACAAGTAACTAACATAATATTGTCAACAATTAAAATTAACTCAAATCTTAACAAATAATTTCATGGTTTATTTACTCACTTAGGTAGGAATTTAGAAGCCATAACACAATCAGAGTAAACAAATAATAAAACAGTTGATCAGTAAAAATAATTATTACACAAGAAAACACAATAGACACGACTGACATTCGACTAACACTAAATCGATATTCGACCCACTCGTACAGACCTGCTCTGATACCACTAATGTGACACCCTAAACCCCAAAATAACATTTAAAATAATATATACTAAATTATTTGAAGAAAACTTGCAGCGGATAAAGAAAAACTGTTAAGGAGAATAAAAATTTTAATATCTAATTTAGGATATCACCTTTCTCTAAATACACATGTAACAATTCAACTTTGTTCCTCAATTAAAATAGTGGAATATCAATGAACTTGGTTTAATTAGAATTTCTTAATTTCATTCCCAAGACTTACTCGTACTAAGTTTTCATATAAAAAATCATTTGTAATAACATAAGTAAAATACACATTACAACTCTTAATTCCCAGTATCACCTATCAGAGAGGGGTTTCTCACAAACTTGAACTTCGATACCCATTAACTTGTAATGACTGCGATTTTGCAAACGCAGGGCCAAGCCAGTCAAACACAAACAACGAAGGAGGTGAGTTTTGAAATCATGTTGATAGTATAATATAAATAAGAGGAACACACAATTAATCATCAATAAACCGTATCATTTCACAAACATTCTTCAAGGAAAAACATCACAATATATAGTCAAAATCAAAGAAAATCAATACACTTCACTGTAACATCAAATCATCGCATAAACTATTATCACACATAATACATATTAATCACAACAAAATAATAACAAGAAAATGCAATGTTATGCATGAGCTTAGACTCTACTTCACAATGTGGTACCATTCTAACTCTGATGTACTTGGTTAGGAGGCTTGATACTATGCCACCATCCCGGTGGATGAGCAATTCAAATTGGCCCTGTCCTCATAGATCCCATCAACTCAACCCGAGACACATATACAGGACAGTCGAGGTAAACGTGTGTTGCGTGGTAGCTCCCGACATTTGGAGTGCTACCTCCAAGTCACCTAGGAATTCCCTACTCGAATACCTCCAAGGTCTAACAATCTTGCCTTAAGGCTCACAGTAGACCGCCACGATCAGGCTCATTCAGTTGTACTTCCCCGAAATCACTAGGCTTGTCAGGCCCTACCTATATGATGACAAAATAATCTCCACTTCACAAATTCACAATATTTATTTTCTCCCCTCGTTGGTATATGATACTCCATTAAAACTGTCATCTCATACACAAATTGAAATCACCATTATTTCATCAACTATGAGGTTAATTCAATATTCTCGTCACAGTTTAAAACATCACTATCATCATCATCATCACATAAACTCATCACAAATTTATAGCATCACTATTATCAATCAAACATTATCACAAATTTATAACGTCACAATTATTAATCGTACATCATCATCATTACATAAAATTATCACAACACATCAATCTTTTGTTATCACATCACATAAACTCATCTAATCACACATATATAAATTTAATTCGACACCCAATATCACAATAATATCAATATCACACATTCAAATAAATTAAATCAATCAATACCCTACAAATATTTCTATTCTATATTTTAATCTCACAATTTCTATATTTTCACATTAATTAATTTATCCCTCAAAGGGCTACTGCCATACGTAGCGAGCCCAGATGAATCGTTGGGAAATACGGTTTTCCCGTTCATCTCACAATATATTACACTCATGAATTCAAACGCTCTCTCACATTTACCTTATTTCGACGCTTTCACACACGAATAGGATTCCACGAGCAAACAGCCTTTATTCTTTGACTCTTTGTCCATCAATCCAGTGGCGGAGCTTGACCGATAAACTTGGGGTGACCGACATAAAAATATCCGAACTTTATATGCAACATAAAACACTTATCTAAGTCAATCAATACTTTTACTCTTCTTCATTCTCAAAAACTTATCTAAATCAATCAATTTAAGAAACATAAAACATCTTATATGCACACAAAAAAACTAAAACACTTTATATGGACAAAAAAACTCAAACAAAAATGCGAAAAAACTCAAACACCTTCTATGCAACAAAAAAACTCAAACACTTTATACGGACATAAAATCAAACACGTTATTCGCAACAAAAAAACTCTAACACTTTATATAAACATAAAATCAAACAGCTTATGTGCAACACAAAAACTCTAAACAAAAATCAGCACTAAGTTCTAATTGAAACTTTAAATCAAAATTCCAAACTCCAAATCAAAGCTCCAAACTCAACACTAACAAGATAAACTTTAAATTTCATCCTAACTGAACAACACAAGCAAAAAGCTGCACTAACAAAATAGAAATCTGAATTTCAAATCAAAACTAACTAACAAAAATCAGCACTAACTAACAAAAATTAGAACTAACAAAATAGAGAGGCAAACAGAGAGGCGAGAACGATGGACGGCCACCGCCACAGAGGCAGTCAGGCAGAGGCGGCCGCAGGCCCGCAGCGAGCAGATGAGCGATTCGTGATTCTTAATCTGGCAAAGCGACTGCATGTTTGTCGTTGTGAATCTGATTATGGAGGAGGGAGAAACGAAGGTTGCTGATTATTGGAGGAGGGAGAGAGGAAGGTCGTAACTTGTAAGCAAAAAGGAGATAGAAACGCAGCTTGATGAGAGAGGAAGAAAGAGAAAACTGAATTAGGTTTAGGTAGTGTTGTAATTTTTTAGATTTAATCAGGACATTATAGTCATTTTACCTTTTTTTTGGGTGGTCGTGGCCCCCCTATGTCCCTATTATGCTCCGTCTCTGCATCAATCGATCTAACTCGACAGTTTATGAGTAAACGTTAAAAATAAAATATGAGAAGATACTCTAAAAACTAAATTCGAAATTCGGTCAAGGAAAATTACCATAAATCAGAAAATCAATTAGTGGATAATATAGTCACTTTTCACACGGTCGTTTTGGCGTTGGTTTCACTCAAATTGGACTTACGATGAAGGAGAACGGTGCAAATTAACGAATTCTACAAACGGAGAAGTCGGGTATTTTAGAGAGAAATTGGGTTGTAAAGTTTTGGAAAATTGTGTTTAATGGACTAGTTAAATGAATGAAATAACATAGTCAGATTTGGGCGAAAATGGAGAAAGTTTTCTAGACAATCACCGGTGTCAAACGATAGGTTGTTCTTGTGTTTCCACTTTGGTTTCAAAGTTGCCCGTCCAATTCCCTTTTTTTTTTTTTATTATCACACATGGTTAAAACTCATTGGTCCCTTTATTTATTTTTAAATAAAACCAATAATTAATAAAACTAATGTTTTAACATTTTTTTACATAATTTAATTACTAAATATTGCTAATATTTCCAAACTAAAATTTTATAAAATAAAGTAATAAACTGTTTAAAATATATTAATAATCAAAACTTTCATATTCAAAATAATCAACCTAATGATACTTTTTTTTTCTTCTAATACTTGAATTAAAATACTATCATAATTAGAGAATATTCAAAATTATAAAATAAATAAGTATAAAATCAACACTTTATATTAAATACTAAATCATACTAAATATATGTATAATCACAATATCATAATAAGTATATAAAAATAAAGAAAATCAAACACAATATTACCACTATCTCAAGATAATTATTTATAAAGTAAATAATTAAAATAAAATGTATTTAGAATTAAATAAATATAATTAAGTACACATTTAATAATAGCCAAACGCATAAAAGAATGATATATTAATTGGGTGGTCGTATATACACGTAAAATCATATAAAATCTTTTTCTTTAAAATATATATTACACTAAATACTATTATTTTTTAAAAATATATCAAATAATAAAATATAATATTTATTATTTATATCGCTCATATAATCTAGTATATATAAAACTAGCACTTCATAAAAATCACCTATATAACGGAAATTAATCACAAAGTTTATTAACATATATTTTAAATAATTTTAACATCAAATTAAAGATTTCAAATCCTATTTAATTAATATAATAGTTTATCATAAAATTTAGGGTGTTACATATTACTTTCAACCTGAACAACAACATATAATAAGTCACCACAATCTTACATATGATAAGAAAACCACACACTCGGTCATAAATTCAAACACGAACCAATGTGTACTATCGATAGCTTCAATAGATAATTCTATGCAGATGTTAATTTTGTTCTAATTTCTCGCTATTTCAATATTGTTCTCCTACACATTTCAATAAAAAAAATATAAATATTTTAATATAATATGTACATGATGGATACATAATTTTTGGACAAAAAAAAAACTTACAATGGTAGTATCTTGGTCATCGCTTTGATTGGTTTGATTCTACGACCTCTTTACGATTTTTTTAACTACATATAGTTTTATTTTTTATGGAGGACGCGCTTTATGCTTGACCCGCAAAGAACTGCGAATTTCATTATCATTGTTTGGACTTGAAGTATCAATAGTACTTCTTTTAGACATAAATAATTCATTAACCACCTTTTGTACTTCATTAACCAATAATATTTACACTATTAACCAGAAATAAAAAATAAGAAAGATCTAGAATTAGCACACTATTAATCACATAATATGAAATGTGTTAGACCTACCAACAATTTAGACATTGATGAAATTTAACAATTCAAATTTGATTACCAATGATGAAACTTAATATTTAGACAAAATAATTAACATGATTGATTAACAGTTCACAGCCCTAATATTTAGACAAAAATAAGTCATTAACCACCTATTATACTTCATTAATCAATAATATTTATATTATTAACTTGAAGCAGAAAAATCAGGTATGTACCCAGAAAAATGTGTGTTAACCCAAAAAAACAAAAATTCATATCTAAGAAAAACAATGTACCAAAAACAATTACAATGTTTACACTATTAACCAGAAGCAAACAACCCCATCAGAAAATGAAAGACAAATTTTGGGTAGGGTACTATAGTACCCGTCCTCATACCCGCAGTTTAAAAAAATACACATACCCGTACCCTATTGGGTATCAATTTTAATACTCATACCATTACCATCTGGGTACCTAAGTGCCCGTACTCATATCCATTACCCACACTGTTGGTATCAGTGACCTCGCAATAAAGAAAATATATCAGTTTTCGTTACCAAATTAATCAGTATCAAGCGCACAGCGGAAATTAAATTTTGAGGCATGCAAAGTTAGCAATATAGAAAATTAAAGAGAGAGAGTTAGAGAAGAAGACACAGAGATTTATCCTGGTTCGGTTGATCCACAACAACCTACATCCAGTCCTGAAAATCCAATCGGATTTCAGATTTTCTTCTCCTTCAATAGAAAGAATCAATTACAAAGATTTTCCAGTTTCCTCCCTGAAACCTATCAATCTCTAATTATATCTTTCCTATTGAATACCCTCTGATCCTTGAAGACACTCAGCAGCCTATCACAGAATCAAAGTGCGACTCTTTCTTGTTGAGTCCTCTCAACCAAGAAAGTAGCCACCAATTTCGAGCTGGCTTTTCTTGCGTTCTATTTCGTTCAAAGAATTATTACAGAAAGAATAAAAGATTGTAAAACAAAAGGGTCTTCAATCTTTATGAATGTTGCTCTTCACAAATCTGGATATTCATGGATTGTTCTTGAGCACATTATCATTTCTCTTAGATTGTCAACAAACTGTATTGAGATCTGTAATCACAATTATGAAGTTGTTAGTTTGTTGTTATGAACAGCTAAGAGCGTTGTGAGAAATTATGAAAGTTATGAAAATGTTATGTAAAAGTTCTTAGAATAAAGATTGAAAGACATCTTATATAGTTTCTGAAAAACCAACTACGAAATCGATTTCCCAATCGATTTTGTAAAGTTATAAAATGAGCTAAATCGATTTGCCAATCGATTATCGCGATCTTGGTTTTCTTTAATCTTGAAACTATACAAGCTAATCGATTTACCAATCGATTCTTTAAAACAACACTTTTCAGCAGAACATGTCCAGACCTGTATAAATCGATTGCCTAATCGATTTCTGGGAATCTGTTTTGATAAAACTATTTTCAATCGATTACTCAATCGATTTGCCAAACTTCAGAGTCGATGTATAAAACCACGGAGTCGATTTGGTCACAATCTCAGAGTTCACTGTGTTTTCAAAAAGTTTATTTCAATCGATTTGCCAATCGATTGTTTTCAAAACAGTGGCTCAGGTTTTTGATGTCAATCGATTTAGTAATCGATGTGGTTCAAAAACAGTGACTCAGTTTTAATATCAATCGATTTGCCAATCGATTGTTTTCAAAACAGTGGCTCAGCTATTTGATATCAATCGACTTGTCAATCGCTTTGGTGGCATGTTCCTGAAAAGTTTTTACCTGGTGTTTAGTTCAATCGATTTGCCAATCGATTGCAACCAAACTTTATCAAAATTGAAAGTGTTAACAATTGATTGTCCAATCGATTGTATTTGTCACAGGTGAGGTTATTTTTCAAATGATACTTTGTCAATCGATTTGCCAATCGATTCCCTCAGCACTGGAGTGCCACTGTGACTCATTCAATCGATTTACCAATCGATGTGTTACCATCAGGTTTGATTTGTGAAATGTTCAATCGATTTACCAATCGATTACTCTCCAAATCAGAGGCTACTGACTTGTGCATTTTTCATTTTTAATTAATCTAATCGATTGCCTAATCGATTGCACATTCACAAACACTTAAGATTTCCTTACACCCTTGTTATGAAATCGATTTCCCAATCGATTTACATATTCAGAATTCAACTTTTGTTGATTTCTTGTGTTCCAAGCAATTTGATCCAAGTGTGTAGGGTTTGATTATGGTTCCTGAAATCTTGCTCAATTCAAATATTAGATTTATCATGCATTGTATGAACATTGTTGAATTATTAATTATGTCAAAATTAGGAATCAAAGGATCAAAATCCAACAATCTCCCCCTTTTTGGCATAATTGACAATTCAACCAAATTGTAACTTGAGCAGTTTCAGATTAACATAAAATTAT
>NC_021164.2:1226405-1235500 GCF_000331145.2 Cicer arietinum
ACTTCAGAGTTCACTGTGTTTTCAACAAGTTTATTTCAATCGATTTGTCAATCGCTTTGGTGTCATGTTCCTGAAAAGTTTTTACCTGGTGTTTAGTTCAATCGATTTCCCAATCGATTGCAACCAAACATTATCAAAATTGAAAGTGTTAACAATTGATTGTCCAATCGATTGTATTTGTCACAGGTGAGGTCATTTTTCAAATGATACTTTGTCAATCGATTTGCCAATCGATTCCCTCAGCACTGGAGTGCCACTGTGACTCATTCAATCGATTTACCAATCGATGTGTTACCATCAGGTTTGATTTGTGAAATGTTCAATCGATTTACCAATCGATTTTCTCCAAATCAGAGGCTACTGACTTGTGCATTTTTCATTTTTAATTAATCTAATCGATTGCCTAATCGATTGCACATTCACAAACACTTAAGATTTCCTTACACTCTTGTTATGAAATCGATTTCCCAATCGATTTACATATTCAGAATTCAACTTTTGTTGATTTATTGTGTTCCAAGCAATTTGATCCAAGTGTGTAGGGTTTGATTATGGTTCCTGAAATCTTGCTCAATTCAAATATTAGATTTATCATGCATTGTATGAACATTGTTGAATTATTAATTATGTCAAAATTAGGAATTAAAGGATCAAAATCCAACACACACATTAACTAAAATAGATTGAAAATTTAATGATATTGTTGTGATTAAATTTAAAAATTATTCAAATATTTTAAATCCAATCATAAAGTATTATAAACCAATATATTTTCTAACTCAAAACATTTCAAATGAACACTCGTTACAATACACATTCTAATATTCATAATAATATTTTACGAAGTTGCAAGTCATACGACAATATTATTCGAGATTTGTAAAAACAATTGATAGAAAATTGCAAGTATAATTATAAAGTCACGATTAATAAGACATAATTCTTAGTTATAAAGTCATAATTATTTACATATTTATCGTAATCAAATTCTTAAAAAGTTTGCAAACGTTTATCTTTCAATTATAAAATATTGTAGTCGTCTAATAATATTAATAGATGTTAAAAAGAAATTTTGAAAATTTTCCGAGGAAAAAAGTTTCATCACTTAGTCCAAAAAAAAAACGAAATAATGAACTAAAGTCTAAAACAATTGTCAAAACTTTCTCAATACCGAAAAATATTTTTTAAATTTTTTGGTACACGATGTATTTTTAAAAATTAAAATTGTGTATCAAAAAATTTTAAAAAAAGTTTTCTCATTGTGTATTAGAAAACGTTTACGTTTTTTGATTGTGTATTAGAAAATGTTTACATTTTTCGATTGTGTATTAGAAAATGTTTTCTTATACAAAGTTCAATTTTTTAAAAAAAATATGTGTTTTAGAAAACTTTTTTTACGTTTTCCAAAACTTAAATTGAATTAGTTGGATAGGAAAAAAATATTATTGTTATTATTATTAAAAAAGGTAAAATGGGGAGTTTATATAAAATGTGGGGTAGGAGTATGAGTGTGGGAGTATAAGGTAAAACTTTCAACAATTGTTTCAATAGGAGGCTCATAATTAAGGGATTTATTTAAATGGGCTTAGTACTTTGAGGTTTAGATGAGGACCCTACTTGTGTTCAACTCGTAACAACTAATTGACATTGGTTATTGTATTTGAATATTGGTTATTGAATTTGTATATTCTAATCTTAATTCCTGAGTGAAAAGAGTTTTCAGTTTTAACTAAATTCATAATCTCTTAGGATCCGTTAGATAGACAAGATAGAAATAAGTTATCATATCTTATTTGAATTTAGTGTTTGATGAACCAACAAGATATGATAAACTAATCCATAACTTTATCATATCTTATCTTTCTAGTTCAAATTTATATTCTGAATATGAGTTAAATTAAAAACTAGTAGAATATGATAAGAAAAATAATTTATACATTGATTCTTATAAATTATAATTTAAATTATAAAATTGAAATATAATAACATATAAATATAAAAACAATTTTTAAAATTTAATCTAAAATATAAAAATGTAAATCTTATCAAATATAAATATAAAAGTAATTAATAGAATTTGAAATTAAACTAAAAAATGAAATATCAAAAATTAATTTAAAAAATATTTATGATTTTACTACAAGGGTAGTTTTTTCTTTTTATATAATTTAATAAGTTAGTATTCAAAATTATAAAATACGTAAATTAATTGAAATTTTAAAATAAATATAATTTATTTACAAGAGTATTTTTTTTCCATTTACATATAATATATATTATATCTTTATTTACATTCTAACAAATAAAAGAGAATTATTTGTTTGCTCATGATTTTTTTTAATTTAAATTGTTTATTTAGCAGTGTCAATGGATATTTTTAAATATTAAATTATTTCATTACTCTTTTTTTATCAATTTATAATATTTAAAGTATAATAAGTTACTTTTAAAAAAAACTTATACGTAATTATTCATAATGGTAATTTTGTTATTTAAATATATAATATATTAAAAGTGATTACAATGATTGGATGTTATAACTTTTGTTCTGATCGTAACAAGGACTAAAATACACTAATTATAAAATACACGGGACCATTTAATCTATACATTATAATAAAGCAAATATGATAAATTGGCAAGTTTGACACGTGTCAACAAACTAGAGTGTTAAGAAAATATCAAGTTTCTATTAATAGAAATAATACGTTCTTGAGAAGTTAATGGTCAATTAAAAAAATAAAAGGAATGAATTAAAAATACAAAGTTTTTTTTTTTTTGTAAGAAAAGCATAAAACTTCTGTTACATCACGATCTTTGTCCACGATACATCAAATTTAATGGTCAATTAAAAAATTAAAAATAAAATACAATACACCACGATTTGACAGTTTTTTCTATGTGTCCGTTGAGAAGTTAATGGTCAATTAACAAATAAGAAAAATAAATTAAAAATAAAAGATTTTTTTAAAGAAAAATAAATAAAACTTTTATTGTATGAGAAATGCAGAAGTGAATGACCAATTAAAAAATAAGAAAATAAATTAAAAATATAATATAATGCACGACCTGACATTTCACATTTTACGGTTGAGAATTGAGTGGCCAATTGAAAGGTAATTATTTTTAAAGCACTATTTTAGCAACCGCCACTTCAAATTAATTTAATTAAAAAAATTATTCTTCTTAATTCGCCGTATTCCGTTAGCCGTCTCTAATGATCTCTCATTTTTTGTCTCTCTTATAAATATCATTCACATTATCTACTATATACACAATTCTTTATTAGTTTTTTTTTTTTTACCAAAATTGGTTATTCATTTTTGTGTTTATGTTTCTCCGAAAAAAATCAGATTTTGTTGCTTCAATTTCTCCAAATAAGGATTCCTGAAATTTGGTTGATAAAGTTGTGACCTTGTTCGTGTCAACGTCATAACATAAATTTTACACTGAAAATGGTCTTGATGGGTGATGTTAAGCTTTAATTCTTTTGTTTATAAATTTAAATTTCAAATTATACACGATCTTATTTGTTATTAGCAAATATGTGTTTCATATTTTTATTTCTGGATTTGAGATTAACATTCTTGAAGGAGCTACTTACAACAAATTTGTGGGGTATATGAAACAATGGAACACTATTTGATATTGAATATGCAAAATGGTACACATCAATTATTTTGATAGATGTATTCACATGAATTACATGTAAATTTATTTCAATATGTCATTGCTATTTTATTCTATTTATAAAAAAAATTACTATTTTGTTATATATATTTTATTATTGTTTATGTTTTTAAATTTTGTTTAAAAAAATTATACATTTGTGTATGTATATTTATAAGATTTCTCTCGTACATAGTTGTTGTCGGTCTTAATAATTTTGATTATAGTTTATCTAATAAACAGTGTTGCCATATAGTTGATTTTAGCTTATCTAATAAACACTTTAGCACAAAGCTATATTAAAGAGAAAAATAATAATTTACTTAAGTAAATTAATTTACGTAGGCACCATTAATTAAAGTTAATTTGGGAGAAAAATAATAATATATTTAAATAAATATAAAATTTATTTAGGAATTAAAAAAAATACAATTCATTATAGATTCGACGGTTTTTATGTAGGAGTAATGGTTTTTCAAACTTCAACCAGTGATTTAACAAATTTGTTCCACCACGATTTGACGAGTTTTTGTGAAAGTGTCTAATGGTTTTTTTAAAACTACTATTTTACTAATCTATTATACATTTTACATTCTAAATTTATTATTAAATATCATGAAAATTCAAAAGAAATGAAAGATTAATGAAGACTAACATGCAAATTTAAAGATAAAAGATAACCATAGTTTTTATGTGTATTGTAATTTTTTTTGTAATGAGAAGATTATTTTTCTGTAGTATTTTGTGAGTAGTACCGAAATGAAAGATATTTCAACAAAATTTACATAAATTTTTAAATATCATGTATTTCATATAAATAACATACTTAAGTTATATATGTCATGTCCATTATTTTAAAAATTATTATTTCATCTGATCTAATTATTTATTTATTTAATAATTATTGTTTTTATTTTTTTAAAATTAAAAATATTGTTTTATAATAAGTTTTGTTGGAAAGAAAAAAAATTATTTGGAGAATTCAAACATAAGGTATCATTGTTAAAGAGCGGTGCTATCAGTAACATTGACATGTCAATAAAATTTATGAAAATTGATATATATAAATATATATATATATATATATATATTAATATAACAATTTATTTATTAAAATGTACATTGTTTCCGTGCGACGCACGGGTTACATACTAGTTATCTATACATTATAATAAAGCAAACATGATAAATTGGCAAGTTTGACACGTGTCAACAAACTAGAGTGTTAAGAAAATATCAAGTTTCTATTAATAGAAATAATACGTTTCTTGAGAAGTTAATGGCCAATTAAAAAAATAAAAGGAATGAATTAAAAATAAAAAGTTTTTTTTTTGTAAGAAAAACATAAAATTCTGTTACATCACGATCTTTGTCCACGATAGAATTTAATGGTCAATTAAAAAATAAATACAATACACCATGACTTGACAGTTTTTTCGATGCATTCGTTGACAAGTTAATGATCAATTAAAAAATAAGAAAAATAAATTAAAAATAAAATATTTTTTTTAAGAAAAAAATAAAACTTCCATTACATGAGAAATGCAGAAGTGAATGACCAATTAAAATATAAGAAAATAAATTAAAAATAAAATATTTTTTTTAAGAAAAAAATAAAACTTCCATTACATGAGAAATGCAGAAGTGAATGACCAATTAAAATATAAGAAAATAAATTAAAAATAAAATATTTTTTTTAAGAAAAAAATAAAACTTCCATTACATGAGAAATGCAGAAGTGAATGACCAATTAAAATATAAGAAAATAAATTAAAAATAAAATATTTTTTTTAAGAAAAAAATAAAACTTCCATTACATGAGAAATGCAGAAGTGAATGACCAATTAAAATATAAGAAAATAAATTAAAAATAAAATATAATGTACAACCTGACATTTCACATTTCACGGTTGAGAATTGAGTGGCCAATTGACAGGTAATTTATTTTTAAAGCACTACTTTAGCAACCGCCACTTCAAATTAATTTAATTAAAAAAATTATTCTTCGCGTATTCCGTTAACCGTCTGATCTCTATTTTTTATGTCTCTCTTATAAATATCATTCACATTATCTACTATATACACAATTCCTTTTTATTTTTTTTTTTTTTTTTACCAAAATTCGTTATTCATTTTTGTGATTATTTTTCTCCGAAAAAAATCAGATTTTGTTGCTTCAATTTCTCCAAATAAGGATTCATGGAATTTGGTGGATAAAGTTGTGACATTCGTGTCAACGTCAAAACATAAATTTTACGCTGGAAATAGTCTTGATGGGTGATGTTAAGGTTTAATTATTTTGTTTATAAATTGAATTTTTAAATTATACACGATCTTATTTATTATTAGCAAATATGTGTTTCATATTTTTAGGGGATAAAATTGAAGCAAGCGTGAGTTTTTATTTCTGGATTTGAGATTAACATTCTTGAAGGAGCTATGTACAACAAATTTGTGGGGTATATGAAACAATGAACACTATTTGATATTGAATATGCAAAATGGTACACATCAATTATTTTGGTAGATGTGTTCACATGAATTACTGGTAAATTTATTTCAATATGTCTTTGTTATTTTATTCTATTAATTTATAAAAAAAAATTACTATTTTGTTATATATATTTTATTATTGTTTATGTTTTTAAATTTTGTTTAAAAAAATTATACATTTGTGTATGTATATTTATAAGATTTCTTTGTGTATGTATATTTATAAGATTTCTTTGTGTATGTATATTTATAAGATTTCTTTGTGTATGTATATTTATAAGATTTCTTTGTGTATGTATATTTATAAGATTTCTTTGTGTATGTATATTTATAAGATTTCTTTGTGTATGTATATTTATAAGATTTCTTTGTGTATGTATATTTATAAGATTTCTTTGTGTATGTATATTTATAAGATTTCTCTCATACATAGTTGTTGTCGGTCTTAATAATTTTGATTATAGTTTATCTAATAAACAGTGTTGCCACGTAGTTGTTGTCCGTCTTAATAATTTTGATTTTAGGTTATCTAATAAACACTGTTAGCACAAAGTTATATTGAAGAGAAAAATAATAATTTATTTACGTAGGCGCCATTAATTCAAGTTAATTTTCAGCGAGGAGAAAAATAATAATATATTTAAATAAATATAAAATTTATTTAGGAATTAAAAAAAAATACAATATTGACGAGTTTTTGTGAAAGTGTCTAATGATTTTTTTTAAACTACTATTTTACTAATCTATTATACATTTTACATTTTAAATAATATCATGCAAATTCAAAAGAAATGAAAGATTAATGAAGACTAACATGCAAATTTAAAGATAAAAGATAACCATAGTTTTTATGTGTATTGTAATTTTTTTTTGTAATGAGAAGATTATTTTTCTGTAGTATTTTGTGAGTAGTACCGAAATGAAAGATATTTCAACAAAATTTACATAAATTTTTAAATATCATGTATTTAACATTTACATGTCAATAAAATTTATGAGAATTGATATATATATATATATATATATATATATATATATATTAATATAACAATTTATTTATTAAAATGTACATTGTTTCCGTGCGACGCACGGGTTACACACTAGTTATATTTAAGACAACATTAGTTAAAAGATAAAAGAAAAAAATATATATTTAAGACAAGAATATTGTAATAACCCATTTAATTAAAATATGTTAAAAATAAATGGATAGTCTAAGTATTAATACATTAATTTAAAAATAAATAATTTTAATTAAAATCAAAATAGACAAAAATGTAATATGGGGTCTAATGGGAAAAATGGAGATTTTCCTTCTTTTCTCTAGTTTTAATTCGTCTGGAAAAAATACTCAATCATTCTTTCTTTTTCTATTTCTCCTTACTGTAACTAGTCTAAAGGATAACATCGTTGTTAGTGTTCACCTTATCTTCCAAATCCTCAATTTTTCCTTATCTTCCAAATCTTCCAAGACCAAAAGCTCACTGAAGCAGGGGACCCAAATTAAAAAGGAGCTCATAACTGATTTGGGCTAGAACCTTCTTCTTAGTTCAAATTTCAATGAGTTCTTTACATTAAATTATTTTGGCACGAGGGGATGTGGGTTAAGTTAATTGAAAATTCTTCATTTACTGGAGAAACTATTTCTGGATAAAAATGGGTTAGAAAAATTCAAAGTGAGGAAGTGGAACTTTACGCATGTAGGTATCATGGATGCTGTTATTTTAATTGTGTGATGATTCTGCTGGTAAGTTAGTTAGGAATCTAGAAAAAATACGATTAAGGATTGTTTAGATGTGTAGCTTACAATGAGAACTGATATGTATGCCCCCAATGCCTTCTCTCTTTCTTGCCCGTGAGGTTCTTCTTAATTGCTTCCTCTTATTCCTAACTCATGATTTTGGGCATTTTGCCTTTGATGATTAACTTACATTAAGGGCATGTTGCCTTTGATGCCATTTCTCAACTCTGAGTATTTCTTCCTCTGATTTCTCTTTTTGTTTTTGCCTTTGATAGCTATTTTATGATTCCATGTATTTTTCCTTTAGTAAATTACTTTTGTTTTGCCTCTGGTGAAATGTTTCTATTTTTCTTATGATAATACTCTTCTACTTTGCCTTTAATTTTTTTTTCTTCTACCTTGCTTCTGATTTTAATAATTTCATTTTGTCTCTGTTGTTTTCCATTATGTCTTTCTTCTGATCCAAATTCCTCTTATCATACAACCTCCAATTCAAGTCTCTTTGATCATGTTGCCTTTGAAACAGATTCCTCTAATCACACTACCTCTGATCCAAGTTCCTCTGATTATGTTGCCTCTGATCCAAGTTCCTCTTATCATGCTGCTTCTAATTCAAGTTTCTTTGATTATGTTGTCTCTAATCCAGATTCCTCTTATTAGACTACCTCTGATCCAAATTCCTCTTATCATGTTGATTCTGGTCACGTATCCTCTAACTCTGCTTATGGTCATGTATCCGTTGACTCTGCTTATGGTCATGTGACATTTGACTCTGCCTATAGTCAAGTAACCTCTAATTCTACTTCCTATCATGTATCCTCTAACTATGCCTCGGGTACATATCCTCTTACTCTGGTCACGTATCATTTGACTCTGCCTCTGGTCACGTATCCTCTTACTCTAATTTTGGTCACGTATCATCTAACTCTAGTCATGTGTTCTTTGACTCTGGTTATGTTGCTTCTAATCCATAGGCCCCTAGTCATGATGTCTTTGGTTAGAGCTTGACTTTGGTCATGATGCATCTGATTTGTTACTCCACAATGTGCCGCCTCTGGTCATGAGTTTTGCCTTTGGCTAAATTTGCCTCTAGTTTCAGCTCCTATTCAGGGACTTACGATTTAATTGCTACTTGATTTTTAATATATTGTTAAGTTATTTATAAGTGTTATAGATGAATAATACATTGAAT
>NC_021164.2:1236247-1247273 GCF_000331145.2 Cicer arietinum
ATAATAATAATAATAATAATAATAATAATAATAATAATAATAATAATAATAATAATAATAATAATAATAATAATAATAATAATAATAATAATAAAAAATTGTGCTTATGTTGGAATTGGGGTTTCTTGTGGTCAGAGAGAAACTCTGATTCTGTTATTTGGGAGCATTTGATTTCAATTTTGTGGAATACCCTTTAAATATTCCAACTTAAATTTCAACACTTTGAACGAAGATGACGATTGGGAAAATGGAAATAACCAATTGGTTCCACAAGAAAATCACTGATCCTCTTTTCTCCATTCTTCAAAGGTACTCTTCAAACTTTTCCCTTTTTTTCACCTCTGATTCACTATTAGGTCAGATTCATTTCAATTTTATTTCTCTAATAATGATTTTATGAGATCTGTTTCTGGATTCTAACACTTGTTGAAGTCTCTGTTTTCAATTACAGATATTATATTTTGAAACACAATTTTTTTATTAAAATATATGGTTGATGAAGTTCGAATAATGTAGTAAATGGTTAATGGATATTAAAGTTGTCCAAATTTATTAACTATAATTTACCACGAATTTGTAGTTTAATTTACAAGTATTTGAATACTTGGATATTGTGATTAATTATGTTCAAATCCGTGGTTAATTACATTTAGTGAATGATTAATGAGTTTTGTTTGTCTGATATATTCATTAATCATTCACATATTTAAATTTTGTTAACCAACTCTTTTGGTGTCGATTTTAGTGTCAGAATAACACTACTCTTTCAATTATCATCTAAAATAGATTTTGATTCTGGAGTATATTTTCCTGGATATATATGCTTAAAGATTAATTAAATTATTGTATCTGACCTATTTATTGATGTTTGACATCATGTAATGATGATTTTATGCTGAAAAGTTAGATATCAAATGTCTTTATGGAACTGAAGTTGTCATGTTTTTCATTTGGAAATGTTTGTCTATTTAGGGCCTGTTTAGATTGAGTTTATCTATTGGCATAAGCACTTATGAGACGGTTTGAGAGAGCTTATGTAAACAACTTATGACATGTTCATAAGTTGTTTTCAGTTTATTTCCATAAACTCTTTAAAATAGTATATGATAACAACTCATAGTTTATATGAAAATAATTTGACTTCTTTTATCATTTGTTAAAGAAATAGTTTATACATAAACACTAATATAATAAGATTAAGTATTTATGTGCTTAATTCAGCTGTTTATCAAAACATAGGCACTTATATGATTTTTGGTGACAATTAGGCTCCTAAAGACAACTGTAATTAGTTTACTATACTCTCTTTTTTTCAGAGGAGTTGAGCCAAAACAGTTGGCTTTCTCTGCTGCTCTTGGCATTACATTGGGAGTATTTCCTATATGTGGTATGTTGTTAATTAACTCACCTGGAATTATACTGTCATTTATGTCGAAAGCCACTTTATCCTATGAAATCGAGTTTGTTTTTCTTTCTTCGAAAAAACTTAGGTGCTCCTTTTCTATAGGTATTGTTTATGTTGTTAAACTATAATATGATCCATTTGTGTGTCTGTCGTTCTTATAATTTCCATGGAAATGTATTTCCATAATTCCATCAACTCAAGAGTTATTCACGAGCTCCAAACTGTGTTGAGTTTGAGCTAAAAAAATGTTCGTATCAAACTTGAGTTAAGTTTCGAGCTGAATCAATTTTTCTCTAGTCGACTAGAGCTGAGCTAAGTTCGACTCAACTCGACTCATTTCCAACCCTAGTTGTAGCTATAGGAAAATGCAGATTTAGTTAACATAATTTCAAAACTATATCTTATTCCAAAATGGAGAAGCAACTAAAGTATAAACTGATTAAACTGATTTTTAACATTCAAAAGAAGAAAAATATGATGTTGATTATATATCTGAGGTGTATGGATATTCTACAGCAGCTGTATCCACATGAAATATGGCAGTTCTTCTACAATTTGTTAATATGGGCTAATGTTTTTCCGAATAGGTGTCACTGTATTCCTCTGCGGAATGGCTATTGCATTTCTTGGATCTTTTTGTCATGCTCCAACTTTGATGCTTGCAAACTTTATGGCTACTCCAATAGAGTTGAGGTAATGTGCATTAAAAGCTATCTTTTCATTTACTTTCCATCTCTATGGTGAATCACTGTATTTGATTTTGTTGATCATTTTACAACAAAGACATTTTGTACAAATATATTTTGAAGTAAGAACGGTGTCGTTTTTCTTTTTAATTTCTTGTGTAAAACATGCATTTTGACATCAAATGATATCCTAGGAGGACAAATAGAGGCTCCACCGATAACTGGATCAAATGGAAGATAGTCCAATTAGGATAATCTAAGAAAACTTGATTACAAACCTATTTGAAAAGTTCTCACTCTTAGTTTTATTGAAAGTTTAGTTTTTGATAGAGACCTATGGCGTTTGTTGATGTGTCATATGTCTTTTAGTGCCAATGTTATTTTATGTCTTGGACATTTAGGTTATTTCTCTCATTCTCATGTCAATGTTTGTTTAGTTTCATGGTTGATACATTTCTATGTTGTTATTATTCTTGTGAGAAACATTGATATCAATAAAGTTTTATTTGGAATTTCAGTCTGATTGTACCCTTTCTACGCTTCGGTGAAGTTATGTCTGGTGGGCCTCATTTCCCTTTAACATCTGATGCTTTAAAGAAAGTTCTTACAGGTCAAGCTTCACATGAGGTCATATTAAGTGTCGCCCATGCGGTAGGTGCCAATATACCATAATATTTTCTTGTGCATTTTTGTCATAAGAAGGCTGTTAGTTTTTATGTATATATAGAATGTTTACATAAACACAAAATCAATTTATTTCTCTTTTTACTTATTTGCTTATATTTTGTTATGGAGAGAGTATGGATCAGTTTCAATAACAATTTTGTTAATTAATTTCCTATATCTATGAATTGATGACCTATATATATTGGCCTCTAATGCATGACCATTTGAGTTTTTTTTATTAAAGTGAGATGAAATGGTTGGGTTACCATGCTACCAAAATGCATTGGTAGCTTGGGATTTGGAAAATTTAATGCTAATCATTTACCATGATGATGAAATACATTGGCTAAGATGTTCATAATATGATGAAATACTAGGATTTTTCGTAATATACTCTCTCATGCCCATCGCCGTTCGGCTTAGTGTGTAGATAATATGGTGGATGATCCAACAATTGATCTAGAATAGGTTCTGATACCATATTAGAATTAGTCTTAACTCAACTGCCGATTGTACTAAACAATTGTAAGGTGAGAAGTACTTGAGTTTTATAAACTCTTTAGTAGATACTATCTCTAATCAATGTAGGACTTGGGTCTTTCCAATTTGTAGACCATCATATAGGACTGAGATGTTTCTACTTAATGAAGGCACAAAATTTGTCTGCTTGTGGTATTCCTTCGAGCACTATTCCACTGATTGTCTTATCTATTCTTTAATTATTTCCAAAATCATGTGATTTTTTGGTTCCCTAGCTTGCTTGAACTGCTTCATGTTTTTAGTCCACACAAATGCCTTTATGCTAATGTTGTCAATCACGGATCATGAAAAATAGTGGTTTGTTCAAATTCCACTATGTTATAGTGCTATAGCTGTTATGTGTCAACACTTTGTACTAAATAGTGTATCGTGAAACAATCACGATTTGTTTAAACTCCCCTACGCTATAGCCACTATTTGACAATACTGCTTTAGGCATGGATCATTTTGCCTTTTGAAATGCAGGATTTATGATCAATTTCCTTTACATATCCAACTTTTTGCAGTTACTTGGATGGCTGACTGCATCACCTTTTATTCTTGGAACACTATACATAGTGTTTTTACCATGCTTCAAATATCTGATTCAGAAATTCTCAAGTGTTCCTTTAAGTCCAAAGAAGTCGCTGCTCAACCCGCATTCCGAAGTAAGGTTGAAGGTAAGGGATGTTTGAAAAATATAGTAACAATGTCGGAGTGATCGATCGATTATGCATATAATGTTCTTTCACGACACGATGCAAATTGTATATAATTATCAAAAACTTGTTAATGTTTATAAGCTGAGATCGATGTACCCTATGTTGTAAAGTATGTTGTGACAAAAAGTAGTAAATTATGAAACAGTTAAAACTGGGATTGTTCAAATTCTTCTGATAAACAAGTTCATAGAGGTAGTTCAGAAGCAGTGTTAAAATGCAAGTATATTGTTGACATGTGAATTTAACTTCTCTAAAGTGAATAGTTCATTTTAGAGTCTAAAATGAGTAGTCTTAATCATTAACCTAAAAAATAAATAAAATCAATGGTTAGTATTTCAAACATAGCTATGATTTGTGATGCATATGCACGTAATATAGACTTATTATCGGTTGACATTGTTTATTTTACACTCTAGTGTATTGTTTATTTAGAGTGAAAGCAATTTTAATGTTTTTGTTAAGAGGATTATTCTTCACTGGAATTTGACATGAAAAGGACTGACTAGGAATAATTGGTATGAAAAGAATATCTATCAAATTTAAATTGAATCTAATTTTAATAAATATAAATAATAAGTGATTTAATTGATAATATTAATTTTATCTGTATTGAACTTTTAAGTCTCATTGTATAAATTTTACTCACTAATTGTACTACTAACTATTTTAATAAAAAAATTAATCAGTCATATAAGCACATTTAATATTTATTTTTGTATTGTTTAATATTGTAATAACTAATTATACTTAAAAGGTCCTCTATAATTTTGTTCTTGTTAGTTTTTAATGGTTTCACTTTGAATTTTGCTTTAGGTCTTTAGATTTGATTGAGCTGCCCTTAATTTCTAGAGACCTAAAGCGAAGTGAATCGGATAATTTGGTTATATTTTTATTTTTAAATCATTCGTTTGATCTTTAATTTATTTAATAAAATTGTCTATTTATTCATAAAATAATCAAGATTATTATAAATGTTTTAGGAAGGTATTTTTCTAAAATAATCAATATTATCATAAATAACATTGAACTCTATTACTGTCAGGAGAAAAAACATTGAACTTTTGTTTCTTAATTACAATCAAATTAAGAATTTACTATATTTTTTGTGGTTAAGATGAATAAGTTAAGAAGCGGAGTGATAAGAGAAGGTTAGAGATTCGATTCTCATTCTCGATATAATTTAAACACTTATAAATAATAACAACACAATATTAGTTATTTTGAAAGAAAAAAAAAAATCTATTCTAATATTATTTGGGACTAATTTCAAGCATTCTACCTGAAATAAATTTGAAATTACAAAAATCAATTATAAAAATCCGAAATAAATAAAAAAAAACAAAAATATATAAATAATTTTTAATCAAACAAATGATTCTCATTAAATACTAATTAAAGCAATACTAGAAAATATTTGATTCGGGGTACTGTGGGACCTATAAATGATTCATTCTTATTCTCAATTTGTAAGTACAATACCTTCTCACTGTTTCATCATTGCAATGCAGAAATTATTGCAAAATTCAAAGCCAAATATTATGATGTGAAGGTATATTAGCTTAAATTATATCTTAGTAGAATATACTCTTATTTTTTTTAAAAAATATTTAAAACTTTACTGACATTATTTTGTTTAATTAATTTATTAGAATGGTAGGTGAACAAATTTCACCAATTGTAAAATCCTGTGGAAACTGAATTGAAAGAGCCAGTTTTCCAATCCAAATGATAATGTTGCTCATGTGTGTTTGTTTGTCATTTTTAGAAATTTTTTGTATTAATTTATAATTATAATAATAATGTACCTTAACATTTCACAATTTTTTATTTGATATATACTAGGATCTAATGACTAACTTCGCTGATCAAGATGTTGACCATCTCATAGAGACTGAAGATCTAACTTAAGACACAGTTATGGTTCAACCAAATAAGAGTGCTTTTGTGAATAATACAACAAAATTTGATGATTCCACTGCACAATCTAAGTTGAAGCAAGTCAAGATTGATAAGGAGTGATAACTAAAGGAGGCTACTTAATAAGTTTAGTTTTATTATTTCCCTTTCAAACTTTTATTGGTTCTAAATAATTTGGTTTTTTACAAATTGTTGGTTTGTTGTGGGTTGTATGACAATATCATTTTGAATTACTTGTCATCCTTTTAGGTTTGTTTGCATAAGTTACTTGTGTTTGTTTTATTTATTTAAATTATCGTATATTTAAAATAATGAAACATTTATTGTGTTTTTAGTTTTTGTAATATAAAACTAGTTGTGATGTGAGATGTAATAATATTTTATTTTTACCATTTACATACATTTTTATTAGGTTTAATTGCAATTTTGGTCTCTATATTAGTTGAATCGCAAAAGTAGTCTCCATTTTATTTCTTCTCAGTTTTGGTCCCCAAAAAGAAATTCGGTCCAAAATTTGATGAAATTTCATGTTTTTGCGTTTATTTAAGTTACATCATGCCTCAAGATCTCGTGGTGTAACAATTGTACCTGAAATTTATGATTATAAATGGTGTGGTGTGGCTTAAAAAAATGACAGTTCGTCAAGTTTTTGACTAAAATTCTGTTTGAGAGACCAAAATTGAGGAGAAATAAAATGGGGGACCACTTTTGTGATTCAACTAAAATAGGATAACCAAAACTGCAATTAAGTCTTTTTATTAATATAAATGAGAAACAAATTTTAAAATAAAAAGTAGAAAAAATATTAAATATATTTTAAAAGAATTCAAAGAGAAATATAAATATATCTCGTCATTTTCTTCATTTTCTTTATCTGTGCGCCGCTACTTTCACTATCTTGTTTTCTTTGGCATTATAATTTCCCTTGTGTGTTTCTTTTTCATTATTTTGCATATCTATTATTTATTTTTAAAGTTTTATTTTTTCTTATTGTTTTAGCTCTGATTTATCATGGGATTTTGTAAAACAATTCGATTAAAATTATTGCAATCAAAAGCTTGATAAAATTATGAGACTCATTATAAAAAATTGGGATGTCATAGTACAAATAAATATGCATTAATCAAGAAAAAAATGATATGTACTACTTCTTGCTTTGTTGTAATAACTAATAATAAACATATTTATGGTTAAATTTCAACTTAGAAAACGATATCTAAACCACAAAAATTCATGTGATGGTGTGATTCCATTTGATCATAGATGAAATCATCTGCAAACCAATTGTTTTAATTTATGTTAGGTGGGTTTAATTTATGTTTGATGAGATTTTTTCCTCCTTTTGGTTTCTCATTGATTTCTTTTGAAACAAATTTAATTTTTTTAACTTTATCCTTTTCCATTTATATTAATAAAAATGTAAGTAAATAGTAAAAAATTATTATTCAACCTCATCACAAATTTTTCCATGTGTCAATGCCATATCAGCTTTTGGAAAGGCCAAAATTCATCAAGAGGCAAAAAGGGAAGAATATCAAGTTACATAGGTAGACTCAAAAAAATATATTTTACATGGATTAAAACCATACTGCTTCTATATTATAAGGACTAAAAGCACAATAAACCCAATAATTAATTACCTAGGAGTATATTACAAATTTAAGGCGTTAATTTATATTTTTTTTATCAAATAATCAATTACCTAGGATTATATCACAAATTAAAATTGTTATTTATTTAAAATAATTTTTTTCTTAATGAGGATTAAAAAAATTAGGCATATTAATAATTAAATTTAAGCGATTTTTTTATATTCAAGTATTTCAATGTCACATACATTTAAAAAAAAATTAATATATGAATGCTTTTACGGAATGGCAAAAATTAAATTTCATTTTTTATCCCTTTACAATATATGAATGATAAATAAATAAATAAAAACTTAATATATGAGAGCTTTATAGTACATTCAAACATTAAAATGTGTTGGTAATATCAAACTAAATCATTAATAGTTGAATGACATATTATCTATAAATAAGTTTGATCATATTTTAAATTTAACATCACAAAATTTTTATGTTTTATCTTTTGGGTCTAATTTGAAATGACATTTTTTGGTATGATTTTAATTAAAAATTTAACTTCAATTATAGAAGTAATTTAATTAATGAGGTCAAATAAATGGATCAAAATTTCTAATTTAATCAACTTTAAAGATATTATAGTAATATTTATGTGAACAAATGAAAAAAAAAAAAATATTGATCAAAATATTTATAATATCCGTATACAATTTTTTGAATAAATTCTATTATTTTTTAGTCTAAAATAACTTCTATTATTTTTGAATAAATTCTCATAAAAAATAAAAAAAAAAAATATGTTTATAAATATAAAATTAAAATTACTTTTTTAATCTACGACGTGTTGTTAGTCTCCTCCAAGTATTCTTTGTTTACATCATCATCTTCTGCCTCATCCGCAAATTGTCAGACAAGTGAAACAGACTTCGCATTATAAACAAGTCATGTGCACAATTGAAATATTTGCGTTTAGGAGGGAGAACACAACCAATATTGATCACCACACACCTGCGCGCGTGCGCCGCCGCCGCACTGAGTCATATATGATCCAATTTTCCTCCCTGAATTCGTGCGTCTATTTTTGCCCGGTCAAAACCTTAATCTTTGGTCTCACGTTTTCCTTGATGTCCGGTCAAAAGTCAGAGTCAAATCCCTAAGTTTGGAGCGCACGTTTTGGGGGCTTGGATCGCACGTTTCTGAGGGTCACTACTTGGAGCGCACGTTCTGATGATCCATGATTTTCTCAGATCCAGTTGCGGATTTCCTCTATAAATAGAGGGTTCTCCTTAGTTGGAAAATCACACCAAAAGCTCTCTGTATATGAGGCTTTTCTCACTTCTCCCCCCTTCTTACTGTTTCTTCTCTTTCTCTCGAGTGGTCTTAGTGCCATATTTGAGTGTCAGTCGTACGACTGCCATATTGAGGGTGTAATTCTAGAACGGTGCTCTACAGTGCAGTCGAATTCCGATACAAAGTATATGAGTTGTTTTATCTTGGGGACTTCGTGGTTGATAGTCTGTCTTGCACAATTTTGGGCAGTGCCTCGAAACGTCTTAAGGAGAGCTACCTAGTCCGCGACTCAACCCAGTAATATTTTCGGTGGCATAATTGTTTTCAAAAGGTTTTTTCGAAATTCAAAAACAACAATTTTAAGACGTTTTCGAACTGCCATGTCTACCGGTGAAATTACTAGAACAGGTTCTTTTGCTTCTGACTACAACAAACCTTTTCCGTTTGAGGGAATTCATTTCAAACGTTGGCAACAAAAGATGTTGTTTTTTTCTAACCACGAAAAAACTTGCCAACGTTCTGAAGGATGACATTCCTGTTGTACTAGAACAAGGTGAACAAACAGAAAAGGATAAAATAGTTGTTGAATTAACCCAATGGGAACATAATGATTACTTATGTAAGAATTATATTCTGAATGGACTTGCTGATGATCTGTATGATTACTACAGTTCCAAAAGCAATACTGCTAAACAGGTTTGGGATGCTCTAAAGAAGAAATATGATACTGAGGAAGTTGGAGCCAAAAAGTATGCTGTTAGCCGCTACCTTAAATATCATATGACATATGACAGATCAGTGGAAGCTCAATCTCATAAAATCCAGAAAATTGCTCACGAGATTATCTCTGAAGGTATGTCCCTAAATGAATAGTTTCATATTTCTGTTATTATTGACAAACTGTCCCCTGCTTGGAAAGATTTAAAAAAATTCTCTTAGGCATAAAACTAAAGAATTTTCTCTAGAAAGTCTGATAACCCGCCTTAGAATTGAGGAGGAATCTCGCAAGCAAGACCAGAAAGATGAAATTATTCTTGTGGCAAATAACAAGAAAAAGAAATTCATCAGAGCAGTTCTGAAGCCAAACGACAAACAACTAAAGAATCAGAATCGCACTTCAAAGAACAACAACAAGAATGGGAACCCTCCAAAGGTCCCAATTGTTGGGCAGCCACCACCTCCTAGAAATGGCCCTCTCCCTTTTCTCTGTTTCTACTGCGCAAAAGAGGGTCATATGGCACGCAAGTGTAGGAACGAGCCAGGCGCTGTAAATCAGGCCAATTTGACTGAAGAGTAGTTCGTTGCTATGATAACTGAGATCAACCTTGTTGGTGGATCAGATGGATGGTGGATAGACACTAGCGCCTCACGCCATGTCTGTTATGATTGTGCTATGTTTAAAGCATACACTGCTGCTGAAGATAAGAAAGTACTGTTGGGAGATTCTCACACCACTAATGTTGCTGGCATTGGAGATGTGGAACTAATATTCACCTCTAGAAAGACCTTAATTCTGAAGGATGTCATGCACACTCCAGAAATAAGAAAGAATATGGTCTCAGGGTTTCTTCTCAATAAGGCAGGGTTTACTCAGTCTATAGGGGTAGATTTGTACACCATTTCTAAAAATGGTATTTTGTTGGGAAATGGTACGCCACTGATGACATGTTTAATTTGAATGTTGAAATGAATAAGATGTCTCATTTTGCTTACATGTTGTGTGATTTTAATATTTGGCATGCTAGACTCTGTCATATGAACAAACGTGTGATTTCAAACTTAAGTAATTTAGGCTTAATTCCAAAGTTATCTATAAAGGATTTTGAAAAATGTGATTTTTGCAGTCAAACCAAAATAACAAAGAAATCACATAAATCAGTAGTTAGAGAATCTGAATCTCTAGACTTAATACACTCTGACATATGTGAACTTGACGGAACGCTAACCAGAAATGGAAAACGTTATTTCATCACTTTTATTGGCGATTGTTCTGACTTTACTTACATATATCTCATGAAAAATAAACGTGAAGCGCTTGACATGTTTAAAATCTTTGTGACTGAGATAGAAAATCAATTTAGCAAAAAGATTAAGAGGTTTCGTAGTGATAGAGGAACATAGTATGATTCCAGCTTGTTTAATGAGTTTTATAAAACCCAAGAAATTGTACCTGAAACTACTGCACCGTATTCACCTGAAATGAATGGTAAAGCTGAAAGAAAGAATAGAACTCTT
>NC_021164.2:1247529-1254408 GCF_000331145.2 Cicer arietinum
CTAACCAGAAATGGAAAACGTTATTTCATCACTTTTATTGACGATTGTTCTGATTTTACTTACGTATATCTCATGAAAAATAAAAGTGAAGCGCTTGACATGTTTAAAATATTTGTGACTGAAATAGAAAATCAATTTAACAAAAGGATTAAAAGGTTTCGTAGTGATAGAGGAACAGAGTATGATTCCGGCTTGTTTATTGAGTTTTATAAAACCCAAGAAATTGTACCTGAAACTATTGGACCGTATTCACCAGAAATGAATGGTAAAGCTGAAAGAAAGAATAGAACTCTTACTGAATTAGTTGTTGCTATTATGCTTAATTCTGGTGTTGCGTCTCACTGGTGGGGGGAAATTATTTTGACTATTTGCTATGTTTTGAATAGAGTTCCTAATTCTAAAAGCAAAACATCTCCTTATGAGATAATGAAGAAAAGTCAGCCCAACTTTTCTTATCTTCGAACATAGGGTTGTCTGGTTTATGTCAGAATCCCCAATCCCAAGCAAATTAAACTCGCCAGTAGAGCCTATGAATATGCATTTATTGGGTATGCAGTAAACAGCAAAGCGTATAGGTTTTATGACCTAAACGCGAAAGTGATCATAGAATCAAATGATGTTGACTTCTATGAAAATAAATTCCCTTTCAAATCAAGAAATAGTGGGGGCAACGAACCTAGTCAAGTTCCTGTGACAACAAGCACTGAAAGCAACAAACAAGACGAAACAGAAACTCGAAGGAGTAAGAGAGTAAGAGTTGCTAAAAATTATGGACCAGAATACATGGCCTATAATTTAGAAGAGGGTCCTGCGAATCTTAAAGAAGCTTTGTCATCGTTGGATGCAGATCTATGGCAAAAAGCTATAAACGATGAAATGGATTCTCTAGAATCTAACAAGACCTGGAATTTGGTAGACTTGCCTCCTTGTTGCAAACCAATAGGTTGTAAATGGATCTTGAAAAAGAAACTAAAACCCAATGGATCTGTTGATAAATACAAGGCACGCCTTGTAGCCAAAGGTTTTAGACAAAGAGAAAATATAGATTTCTTCGACACTTTCTCACCAGTCACTAGACTAACATCCATTAGGGTGCTTATATCACTTGCGGCTATTCATAACCTGGTGATACACCAGATGGATGTTAAAACAACCTTTTTAAATGGTGACCTGGAAGAAGAAATTTATATGGAACAACCTGAAAGTTTTGTAATTCATGGACAAGAAGACAAGGTCTGTAAGTTAGATAAGTCTCTGTATGGTCTTAAACAAGCTCCTAAGCAATGGCATGAAAAATTTGATAACTTGATTATGTCGAATGAGTTTAAAGTGAATGAAAGTGACAAATGTATTTATTACAAATATGAAAATGGAATTTGCACTATCATATGTCTCTATGTAGACGACTTACTCATATTTGGTTCAAACATTCATGCTGTAAATAATGTGAAATCATTGTTGAGCAACAACTTTGATATGAAAGACCTCAGAGAAGTGAGTGTAATATTTGGAATCGAGATTACTAGGTCGGAAAAGGGAATTTCTTTGGATCAATCTCACTATGTTGAAAAGATCCTAAAGAAATATAATTACCTTGACTGTAAACCTGCTTGCACACCATATGATCCAAGTGTAAAACTTTTCAAGAACTCTGGTGAAGGTGTTAGACAAACTGAATATGCGAGCATCATTGGCAGCCTCATGTATGCCACTGATTGTACTAGACCTGATATTGCCTATGTCGTGGGATTGTTGTGCAGGTTTACTAGTAGACCTAGTATGGAGCATTGGCACGCTATCGAAAGAGTCATGAGATACCTTAAAAGGACCATGAGTCTCGGATTACATTATCAAAGATTTCCTGCCGTCCTCAAAGGATACATTGATGTTAATTGGAACACATTATCAGATGACTCCAAGGCAACCAGTGGCTATGTTTTCAGCATAACCGGTGGTGCTGTATCATGGAAATCGAAGAAACATACGATATTGGTTCAGTCCACTATGGAGTCTGAAATGATAGCACTAGCTACTGCTAGTGAAGAAGCAAGCTGGTTGAGATGCTTGCTAGCAGAGATGCCTTTATGGGAAAGGTCGTTGCCAGCTGTGTTGATCCATTGCGATAGTACCGCGGCTATTGCCAAAATTGAGATTCAATGGTAAGAGACGACAAATACGTCATAAGCACAACACATTTAGAGAATTACTTTCTAAAGGAGCTGTTAGAGTGGATCATGTACGCACTGATGAAAATTTAGCTGATCCTTTGACGAAAGGATTAGCTAGAGAGAAAGTCCTTAATACATCCAAAAGGATGGGACTATTGCCTATAGATCAATGAGTCACTTATGATGGTAACCAGACCTAAAAGACTAGAGATCCCAAGAATTAGGTTCAATGGGTAGTAACAAGTCATGGTGATATGAGATGAACATGCTATATTATATATGAGAAGCATGATTCCTGAAGCGATAAAAGGATGAGATAATAGAAACTCTTAATGAGATCTATACTCTATGTGGGTTGGAGTACCTAGCTACAGGAATACTCTTGATAGACTCATCTACGTGAATATGGAAGTGGGGGCCGCTTCCTATGGAATTTCGAGGCAAAATTCCTAGAGCGTTCGCTATACTGGGATACACGTGCATGGCCATAAATGCACGGGCTTTTGAGAGTACACCTAATGAAAAGGTTGTGTGTGGGTTTGATGTTAGAGATAGAGTTCAAGATTACGTGTCACTCTTGTTGAATCTGAATCTTACTTGCTATGTAAAGGTTCAAGTCAAGAGACACCTTTGTTTATGCACAATCTTATAAAAGCGTTTGACGCTATTCGAAAACCTATTTTTTAAATTCAAGTGGGGGATTGTTGGAAATGATGATGCTTTAATGAAAGTTTATTGGAAATAATGATGACATTTATGAGAGCTAGTGTTGTTGTGAATTGGAAAAATTGAGAAGTCCCACATTGGAGGGATACCACACACTAGTAGGGTATATAAGGTGGAGGTAATGAACTTGGGGAGGGCCCCAAGGGGCACCCCAATTTTGTGAAGGAGGGAGAACGCAAGCAATATTGACCACCACACGCGCGCGTGTCGCCGCCGCACCGAGTCATATCTACTCCAGTCTTCCTCCCTGAATTCGTGCGTCTATTTTTGCCCGGTCAAAACCCTAATCTTTGGTCTCACGTTTCCCTTGATGTCCGGTCAAAAGTCAGATTCAAATCCCTAAGTTTGGAGCGCATATTTTGGGGGTTTGGCTTTGGCTACACGTTAATTACGTAACTGCCCTCCAACGAGTCATATCTGATCCAGTCTTTCTCCCTGAATTCGTGCGTCTGTTTTTGCTTGTTGTCCGGTCAAAAGTCAGAGTCAAATCCCTAAGTTTGGAGCGCACATTTTGGGGGCTTGGAGCACACGTTTCTGAGGGCCACTACTTGGAGGGCACGTTCTGATGATCCATGATTTTCTCAGATCCAGTTGCGGATTTCCTCTATAAATAGAGGGTTCTCCTCAGTTTGAAAGTCACACAAAAAGCTCTCAGTATCTGAGGCTTTTCTCACTTCTCCCCCTTCTTACTATTTCTTCTCTTTCTTTCGAGTGGTCTTAGTGCCATATTTGAGTGTCAGTCGTACGACTGCCATATTGAGGGTGTAATTCTAGAACGTGTTCTACAGTGCAGTAGAATTTCGATACAGAGTATCTGGACTGTTTTATCCCGGGGACTTCGTGGTTGGTAGTCTGTCTTGCACAATTTTGGGCAGTGCCTCGAAACGTCTTAAAGAGAGCGACCTAGTCCGCGACTCAACCCAGTAATACTTTCGGTGGCATAATTGTTTTCAAAAGGTTTTTTCGAAATTCAAAAACAACAGCATGTGAATCTAATTTGAAAGATCATCCATAACGGGCTGGCAGTTAAAAAGAACCTCTTTAAATCATGTATTATTTCTTCTCCTATGATATTTATGAACTTCTCATCTCTATTATTTATAGAATTTGGTTTGCTAAAAATAAATTTTTATTTGAAGGAAAAATATTTAGAATGAGAAAATTGTTCGCAAAGCTTGGCAGGTTGTGGAGGACTATAAAATAAATTTGAACACCCACTCTTGTGGCGACAACAACAATCAGGAAGACTCACCCTTTAGGTGGTACCCTCCTATGGAGAATGTTTGCAAGATCAATGTTGATGATGTGAGACCTGCTCAAAACGAACGGCTAAATGGCATCGTTATCGAAGACTCAAAGAGTTTTGTCCTTGCTGCTCCGACTTGGAAGTTTGCTGCTACGGATGGCAACACAACCCGCATCTGCAAGTATTCACCCGAATCTGTTGTGATTTAGGCAGAGAAAATCCGCTTTCAATGGTTGCAAGTGTGGGTGTGAATTTTTCCCAATATTAAAATTCAACAGGTGCGGATTTGAGGGTGATGATATTCACCCCATACTAGAACCATCATGCTAGTAATATTATTGTCATTTTTAAATTTTATAGACATGTATATATTTAATATTTTTTAATATTAAAAATTATAATCATCTCTCTATAAAAAAAAATTTAATATTTTTTTAATTTTATTATTGTATAATAACAATTATTTTGTTATATTAATTATAATAAATATGAATTTAAATTTATTATTTTATATATATGAATGAGTACAAGTGCGGAAGAAGAAACCCGAACCTCATCACAGACAGGAAATGAGACTAAAATTTTACATCCGATAAAATGGGTGCAGGAGTGGGGAGACAAAACCCGTCCTACCCCGTTGCCATGCCTACTTGCTGCCGTACCTGACATAGGCTCCAAGGACTAGAATGTCCCTCCAATTTGCACTAGATCTAGGTTTTCCGAGCATTATACTAGAAAGAGATTTGCTAAATGTTATTACAACTAATTGCAAATCAAGTCACGATCCCTTGTATTTTCGATTAATTATTGGTGAATGCTGCAATCTCTTAGCTTTGTTTTCTAATTACTCTATTTTCCATGTAAAAAAGGAGTTCTAATGTCTCTGCACACAACTTAATTTCTCTGAACTCTACGTAGATTGAAGAGTGTCCACCTTGTATTATGCTTGCTACTTCATCTGATATTGCTATTTAATGAATTTTCTTTCTCATAAAAAAAAAAGTGAATCATTGTTATAGAGAAAGTAAAATATTAATTAATAAAAATATATTTTTCAAAATAATAAAAATAGTTTTTTGACATTTTTATTATTTTTAAAAATATAGACAATTGGTCACTTCAAAAATATCTTACTACCTTATTAACAAATAAAATTAACAAATTTTAATTAAATTAAAATATAAAATATTTCTACAAAGACCTAATTTGTTGTCATTTTAGGTGTTTCACCTCAATCTAGTTTTACAACATACATTATACTATATATCATCATAAATACGTCAAAATAAGTTTAAAAAACACATGTAACATAAATATTAATACTGAAATTTAAATAAATTTAAATAATATTGATATTATAAAACTGAAATAAATTAATTAAATTGTAAAAAAAAACATTATATAATGAAACACGATAAAAAAGTGTACAAGCAATTTCGTGTTTCCACTATTAAGTAATAACGAGACAAACACTATGATATATAGATATGGGTACGGTACCAAATTCTGATACAGTATTTTTTTTAAAACGATGGTACGAATACGTCAATAAAAAACATAATTTTTATTATAATTTAATTAAGAGCAAAATTATTCAATTTACTGCAAATAAGTTTAAAAAGTAATTGTGTCGATTACACCAACAAATAAACTCAAATACACAAATAATATTATTGTACTATATAGTATGGCTCTTTGGTTTTCACAAACAACGGCTAAACAACAAGCCATTGATGAACTTCAATAATTACTCATCCGCCTCTAATATACTATCAGAAATTAGAATCTAGTAAAAGGACGAAAAAATGAACAAACACGAGGGATTGGATGTGCAATCACCATAAACTTTTTGCTCTAATTCAATTGACTAACTCAATCCCTGTCAAAGGAAGCCCGTCATGAAGTTGAAGAACCACATCACCAACAACCTATAGTAAAAAACAAGAGGCAAGAAAAATATCAAATTTCACAGTATTTTTGCTTTCTCTTTTTCATAAAAAAGATATACAAAAGTTTTGAAAGTACAAAAGCAATTTAAGCATAGGGAAAAATTATTTTTAGAAATCCATATACTACCTGTCTCTTACTATAAGCTCTTTTTGTAATTTCTCATATTTTAAGAAAAGTATTTCAGTATATGTAATGTGTATTTTGTGTACGAATGTTCCTAAAATACTCTAAAATATGGATGCGTTCAACTCTGATTTTTCGCCTCAAAGACACTTAATACTAATTAAAAGTATATTTGAAGAAATTAAAATAGATGAGTAATTTCAAATGTTAATGTTATGTTTAGAGACAAAAAAAATTGTTTTTAAATGAGACTTAAATTTAAAGACGGAGGAGGTAACACTTCAACACAAACCTTAGCCATGGATCGATAGGAATGTTCCGTAACGCCTGCAATATGAGGAGTCATGATAACGTTCTTAAATTTCAATATCTGATCATCGGGATCAAACGGCTCAGTCCATGCGACATCAGTGCCTAACCCGCCTAAATGACCGGTTTTGAGGTGTTTTACCACAGCCTCATAGTCTAAAAGACGACCTCTAGCAACATTCACCAGAAGGCCACCCTGCAAAATATATAGGTGTAGTCTAATAGTTGTTTAACTAAACAGGAATTCATCAAAAATTACAACTATTTCAAGCAAAATAAACTTGTAGATATTTACATTAATGCTTTTCTTTTTCTTTTTCGTGTTTTAACAGTACAAACCAATTTGGCATCAGCAGG
>NC_021164.2:1255598-1267201 GCF_000331145.2 Cicer arietinum
CTATTTTTAAGCCTATATAAAATAACTATTATTCAATGGTGTGAATTTGAAAATATTTCCCAATGGTGTCTAATGTAGAATACAGTTGGAGGAGATATTAGTTAGGGACAATTAGAGAAGTTAGTTAAGTTAAAGGGAATTGGTTAGAGGTGAGTTCTGCGATGGACTACCATCATAAGTGGTCCCTGTGGACCAATATATAAAAATCACCGAAAATTTTAACGACAGTCGACAATACTCTTTAGAAGTAATAGTTCATGACCCTTATCGTCTTTATGCATAAGACAGTGATTTGATTGATGTCGATTCAATACGAAAAACATATTTATTTTCTCTTATTTTTATCGAATCAGTATCATTTAAATCACTATCTTAGTCATGGAAAAGAAGATCACCACTAACGTCTACTTCTAACTTCTAAGAGACGACGTCTATAGTCGTTGGAGTTTTAAACATTTTTAAAGTATAGTCCATGGTGAACCATGGTCCATATTAGAATTTGTCTTGGTTAGAGAAATAAATAGGGGATGTAAAGGTAAGAAGCTATCACTTTGATTTTAGCATCTTCACATTAAGTAAACATATCCAAGGTTAAAAATAAAACAATAAAATCACTTCATTCTTCTCTCTATTTCTGTAGTGTTCCTAACACACAAAATGAACCTTATATATAATGACATTGACACAGTTCCTATCCTACCCCCAAGTTATCAGCTTAGTGGTAATAACTTGACATTATAACTTCAAGGAACATGGTTCAAATAATTTCACCTTCACCATAATTTTTTTGTTTTAAAAAAAACATGGACACAGTTCCTAGAATCCTATAAATACATTATGAGCTTATCTGCCGCAAAATGTGAAATAAGCAAATTTGAGGAGTTCATCTCGGATGGTAAACATACCTTTTTCATAGAAGATATGAAGTTATTGTTTATAATACCAGCCTGAAAAATCATCATATCCAAGTAAATAAGTATGCTTACCAAAATTTTCAGCATACTATGCTTAATTCATAAAGCAATCAAAATCCAAAAAAAAAAAATAATAATACAGAATTACATGTGATTGCAGCTTTCAAGCAAGCACAAGCTGATTTTAATGAAAAAACAAATATACAACCAACTAGCTAGAAGTATTAGAAATATAAGCATGGAACTTCACTAAGAAGTAAAAACAAATAATGAAAAAAGATTGGTAAAGGTTCAACCGTTTCATTGTTTAAGGTTAAGCAGCAAACAACAATGTCAGCTTTCCTTGCAAAGTCGTATATATCTTCATGACTACCCTTCACATCAACAAGATCATCGACGTCATCTTCAACAAATAATATAGAACACATTATGAAGTAGAAGAACAAACCATCTTATTAAAAAGTAACAATCCACAGCAATAAGGAAGGAAAATATTTCTACTTAATTCATTAGTGTGTTGTTCATACGAAGCCCAACTCCGCTTTGTAGCGATAACTTTTACACCAAATGGTTTCAATCGCCGTGCTAGATCCATTCCAATGTTCCCGAAGCCCAAAATGAATATCTACATTATCATGAAAAATTAGTTTTTGCAAATACTAGCACATGTAAAAGTTACACCACGAGAGAAACAGTTGTAAAAAGAGACAATATGTATCTTTCATGGTTCCTTTATCAGTGACTGTTCACCTAAACTAGGAACGGGAACATGTTAAACCCCTCGAGGAGCCTATGGCTTAGCCTACATCAAAGCTAGGCTAAAAAAACCAGACATTAAGCCAGCGAAAATACATTTTATACCTAACAAGTCAACCTGCTTAAGTAAATATAAATAATATATCTCTTATAATTTTGTTATTATATGAGACTGTTAATATCGTATACTCATTGACCTATTAAAAGATTTGTGCCTATAAACTTATACACAGAAGGACATGTCCTTTTTAAAGGCCTCATTACAAAATAGGTTTTTATGTAAGTTTTCACATAAGGTTAGACTAGTAAAAATAAAAATGTCTATATAAAGTAAAGAGGTCAGGCTAAGTTCAGGCTTTAAATGTGGAATCGAGTCACACTCATACCTTATAATGTTCGGTCTTAACTCAGCTTATTTACATCAGTAACCATAATTGTATCACCCTCTACTCATGTGTAGCATCCCTCATTACTTGTTTTATTAAAGATAATTATTGAATTATCAAAACCAAAATTCAAGCAATGCTCCGAGGAGAGTTCTAGGAACGAGTTACATCTTAAATTATATGTTAAAGCAAAGCTTAGATCTTGAATTTTGGAGCCTCTCCAAGCACAGCAGGGCCTCTTTTGAATAGTACATTGCTACTATAACTTGTTTCACACAAATTTATTTAACAAAACAAAACCTTTTTCAATCAATTTTCATGAAATGAGAAATCCTAGAAAAATAAAAGCTATCTATCTATATATAATACATTTTATCCATAATATTTTTAAGTCCATCGGGCACCACCTTCCTTGAAAGGTCGAAATATTGATTTTATTTAGCTAGATTATGTTGAGATCCATTTTAATCAATCTATGCAACTATCCTCACGCATCTAATTTCCAAGGGATGCAGAATATTATTTGTTTTTTAACAGAATCAATATACTCACAGTTTTCCCAAATAAAGTATCAGTAATAGGATCTCCAAGCTTCCTTTGTTGTATGGAAATCTGCAACTCATTCTGCACAGACAAATTTGTTTTTTCGAAAATTAAAAACAAGGTTCAACGCAACTATTTGGATGTAAAAATTCGCATAGCACAAGACTAAGCAAGTTGAAACTCAAGCACAAAAAATTGCAGCATGGTAGATTTGTTGTAGCCAAGGGCACAAAAGGGTAATGGAGAGAAGAGAAAAGATGCAGAGCTTGGTGTAATTTAATCTACAAGAAAATTCACTATGATTAACGAAGATTAGATGAAAGCTAACAACACCAATACAATTATAGGTTTCCCATACCCAAGCTTGAGAAAACGTTTTCTGTTTACACTTTTAGTTACACAAATTCCGCCTTGCTTTCATTTTGTTTTCTATGATCAAATATTTGTCATTAAAAATGTCGAAAAGTAGTTATTTTCATCGTGTCACCTCATTTAGAAAGAATAAAGGAACATTTTTTATTTCTAAATTGAAGGTACTATACTTGCTTTCGAAGAAGACCCAACATGAGATATATGGCCATTTCAGCACACGAAGCTGCATTTCCGGTAACATCACTGGGAATTCTAGCAACTTTGATTCCGTGTTTTGTTGCAGCATCAATGTCAATACCTAGGAGGGAAGATTAATAATTGATCAAAGAGGAAAATAATGAAGCTTTCTGAAATCCACATATAAACCTCAACCGACAATAATCACGTTACCTTCCAGCCCAACACCATACTGCATAATAAGCTGCATCTGAACTGCACGGGAAATTATATTCGAATCTAGCCTCATCATTTTCACGATGCAAACATGGTAGTTGGAAATAGCCTTGGGAACTTCTTCCAAAGGAAGAACATCAACCTACAAATGCAATAGACAACTTACTTGTATAAACTAAAATTAATTGGAAATTTTTCTCATTGAAATACAAAAGTGATATAAGGCAAGTTATTGCATTGACAATGACAAGAGTTACAAGTATATATAAAATAGGAGCTACGCTATATAGTATGAATTCGAACCATCACGAAACATACGAAACCTGGCGTGTCTCACGCTTGAGCAATGTAATATCCAGATTTGACGGAACAAAGGCAGTATTGGTTGTATAATACTGCCTCCAAGTATTTGCCACATAATTCACTAGTTTTTGTTTCGTAATATGAAGCGTTTCTCATAAAATATATAGTGTAAAAATAACATGCACTGATTTTAGTGATTGTCCGACTCAGATTGGCATCTCACTCATTTTAATATAACCATTACAAATACTCTTAAATTAATGGTGTGGTCATAAAGCAGTCCAAAGAAAAGCACCTAAAAAATGCAATTAATTCGTAAGGTAACTTGTTAACCAACTTTCATTTGCATTCAAATACAATGTCAAATAGGGAATTAAACTGCCTCTGGTTCAAGAAACCCATCTTCCTTACTTTGTAGTTCTGCGAAATGGGGTTGATCTATTTTACTACAAGTCAAATAGGAAGCCATTTTTTAGTAACAAAGCAATGTTTTATTCACCAAATTTCTGCTATTTTTAGGCCTGAAATAACCTATCAATTGAGAGGATGATCCCATCTCAAGTAACCCAACTAGACTACCTGTTTGATTGACTTATTTGAGCTTATCTAAAAGTATAAACACTTGTGAGATTGTTTGGGAGAGCATAGTGGAAACAGTTTATGACATGTCCATAAAGTATTTTCAGCTTATTTCCATATGCTCTCCATGACAGCTTATGAAAACCACTTATAGCTTATATGAACAAAGTTTGATTTTTATTTTATCTTTTTTCATCAAAATAGCTTATAAATAAGCACTTACACTAAACGCGCTTAATTAAGTTATTTATCCAAACATGGCCTAAAATGCAAGAGACGGTTAAAATACTATTGATGGTTATTAATTCATCTTTCTTTTCCCACACAGCTTAAAACATCAACATATGAAGAAAAAAAACAGAAAATATCAAAATTAAAAGAGATGCTGAACAAAAGTTACAATATCTATTGCCTCTAATAAAGATGTACCTTAATAAATGAATGATTCTGCAAATATTCTGTTGTATATTGATGAGAAGCTGGGAAATGAGGTCCACAAAACAAAACACGAGTGATTTTTTTCTCAAAGTCCTTTGTCAAGTTCCCATGTTTTTCCATCAAATTTTTCCTAAACAGCAGCAATATTGAAATTATAACTTAGAATGTATGAAATGTAATTAAATTGCAAGTGTAATTATATTGAGTCAGGACGAGAGATCTCTGTTTCTTTTCCTTCTAAAGAGCCTAGAGGCGAAACTTACACATAAATCAAATATCCCTATCCCAGGTTGGAGTCTGTATCTCAACATATCAAATGTTTCTACACTACCATCTGAACTATAAGTACGAAACAAAGATCTCAAATTTTTTCATATCATACCAACAATTTCAAACTACACTTAAAAAGTGAAAAAATGTGGCAAAATAGTGAATTCTTATTTTGTAACGTTCCGGCCCCACCGAGCACACTACTTGCGATCTTCTCGCCCCCTTTTCCACCAATGAAAATTAGTGAGATTTTGCCTTCAGGGAAAATGGAACCCAGGATCTATAGGGGTTAAGTCAATTATTCATTGTTAAGGTCCTGGTTCGATTTCCGTGATTTCCACATAAGACAAAATATCGCTAATTTCAAAGAATTTAGGTCAATTGTGTGAATTAAATCAGTTTAAAAACCTAAATGTCTCAACCATGGAAACAAGACCGTGTGAATTGCAAATAGTGAATGAAATGAAGCATTATATTATTATATAATAATATTTATTTGAAATTGAAAATTTCATTCATTCTAATTTCTACCACCAACACGAACATGAATAATAATAACAACAATAATAATAATAATAAGATTGTTGTTAAAAGAAAGACAGAAACCAACCAACCTCGTATTGTGAGTAGTAGAGAAGAGAAGTGACTGTTGCGTGTTTCTACCAAACAAATATTTGCTTCTCTTCACCAACGACCAAACACTCTCTCTTTTCATAGGGAAGTACTTTCACTCAATTAATTGAAAAAATAATTGAGTTTTCAAAAAGACAAAATACAAGTTTCAAAATAAATTTTTTAAATTTTAATAATAATTCAGTTACATTTTTATAATTTTTAAATGTAAATTTCAGTTATAGTTGTTCCCATTTCCTCTCTTTTCAGTTTTTTTTTTTTTTCTTTTCAATTATATTTTCCCTTACGTTCTCTTCCTTCATTAAACCTAACTACCAACCGAAGTCACTTTTCACCTTCATCTATATTAGATATCTCAAGATAGGCAACCGGACCAATTCAGGGTCGACCTTAATGGATTTTGGGTTTCTTCAGACCGAACCAAAAAATTTTGTTTTAATATAAATTGATAAATTGAGGATTATACTCGGTATCCCTATATTTAAACCTGTCTCTCTCGATCAACATAAAAATACAATTTTATCCTTTTAGTTATTTTTAAAACTTTCAACTTTTTTAATTTCTTTCGAAACTTTAGAAAAATTACTTTAACCTAAAAAAACTTTCAATATCATCAAAAGTAAGTGGCCCTCGAAAATTTCAAAGTTCTGAATCATAAAATTTCCAAAATATTTGAAAATCAATAAATGGTAATTTCCAGAATTTTCGAAACTTTCAAATAATTTGAAACTTCCAAAATAGAAAATTCCAGAATTTTCAAAACTTTCGAACAATTCAAAGCTTTCGAAGTAGAATTTTTTTGAAATTTTCCATATTTGGAAACTTTCGAAACTTTCCAAATTTTCGAAATGTAATACTTATTTTGAAAATTTGAAACATCTGAAACTATCCATTTTAAAACTTATTATAAATGATTAAAAGGGTAAAATTATTCTTTCATGTGTTTTGGGGTGGTAGAGCTATGGGGGTGCTCGATAGAAAATTCTGATAAATTACTACCAGAGCCCAAGCTGGTTGTAGGCTAGACAGGTAACCCACGCATTTTTTATAATATTATTTTGGCATATTTGTAGTTTTGATTCCTCTATTATTATCAATTCACGTAATTGGTCTATTTATTTTAAAAGTCAATAGTTTTGGTCCCTCCCTTAGATATTTAAACTAAAAAAATAACGATTTAGTATATTTTAATAATGTGGCATACAATTTTATGATATAGAACTATTTAAATGCATTAATTATTCATATGTCATTAATTAAATTTAAAAATTGAAGTTGAAATATAAGTTTTTACGGTGTTTTATTCCAATTTCATAGGTGTTAATCATTTTAAATCATCGTATCATATGTCACGTTGTTTGAAGCATACCACATCATCAATTTTTAGTTAAAAAATCAAAAGGATGGACCAAAATTGACAACTTTAAGAATAGATGGACTAATTTTGAGAATTAGTAAGAATATAGGGACTAAAACTGCAATTAAGCCTATTGTTTTTTTAATTTCTTTGCGACTCTTTTAATTTGAAATTTTTCTTTCATGGTCATCTAAAAAAATGATGGTATGCTTTTTATACATTAAGTATAAATCAATTTGAATGAGTGTATTCAACTCAAGAAGGCAACTGCAACTGAAATATGGTATTTTATTGTGTATTTTCAACACTTATCTTCATAATGGAGATATCATAGATCATTAAAAATACACAATAAAATAAAACACAAACTCAATTCAAAACTTTCAAAACACATTATCCAAACAACACAAAATTAAAATAAGTTCAAATGGTCCAAAACAACGTAGAGATATTATCTAGCATAACACAAATGAATTTAGATTTATATTAACATAATCCAAACTCAAAACAGATTCAAATAGAGTGTTAAATAGTTTTAATGTGACTCTGAAATACCTTTTTTTAGATTTTTGAGCAATATTCACATTTTCTAAAGTGTTGGATGATTGTCCACTTAGATCATTTTTAATTTGTATAATTGTCATTGTTATATTCTACAAAATAAAGAAACTAAAGATAGTATTCTATCACAAAAAATAAAACCAACTGATGGAGGCATCCTTTTCTCATCTAAATAAGAATCAAGTTCAAATTTTCCAGTATTGGTATTTGCTTGGCTTTTATGTTCTTCAAATTCCTACAAGTTATTCAACCAAATTACAAATTATTCAATCAAACAATGTCAATATTCAATTTTCTAAAAATTAATTAATCAAAAGAAAGAAAGAAGAAATTACCTTACCTCACATATATATAATGATGTATCTATCTTTTCTTCTCTAAAAGTAGGTTGCACTTGTGAGTCACTTTGATTTGAAGGAATCCTCTGTTTGACATTCTCGTCGTCGAGATTACGCAAGCTCTTCTCGGCCCTTTCAACCTTTGTTTTACTAATGAGTAGAGCTGTCAATTTGACAAACCCCCTAATTATTGGCCCCAGCTAGAGCTGTCAAAAAAGCTCCCAACTACTAGGCCCCTTAATTTTTTTTCTATTAAACCCTTAATATTAGGCCCCCTATCAAAATAATTTTTTCCCTGAGCGTCCTCTCTTAACCCCATGAAATAATGGGCCGAGATTTAAAAAAAAATATTTTGATAGGGGGCCTAATATTAAGGGTTTAATAGAAAAAAAATTAAGGGGGCCTAGTAGTTGGGGGCTTTTTTGACAGCTCTACTAAGAAAAATTTCCCTTGTACCCCCACACTTTGCCTTGTACCCCCAAAAAAATTCGAAAATGACAAAACTACCCTCAATTTTTTTCACCATTTTGTAAATGACTATTATACCGGAAATGTAAATATTTTTTTCACCATTTTGTCACAAACCCAGCCGTAAAACAGATTTCCGGTAAGTGGCAGTTTTCCGGTAACTACCGGAATACTTGAAACAAGATTTCCGGTACAGAGTAATGTACCGGAAATGTTAAAACTGAGTTTTCCGGTACAGAGTATAGTACCGGAAATGTTTAAACTGACTTTTCCGGTACAGAAGAGAAATTTTGTGTACCGGAAATCTTGGTTGGCAAGTATTCCGGTACAGTAGTAGGTTCCGGAAAACTTCATTTCTGAGTTTTCCGGTACAGACCATATTTTTTTAATTTTTTTTTAAGTTTTTTAATTTTTTTTAATTTTTTTTAAATGTTAACAGATATGGATAATCCACTACTATTAATGGACAAAACATGCGTCGATACTACAAATATTTTTGACACAGATCAGGTATGAATAAATATATTTAATATTAATATTATACAAATATATTTTTGTGATTAATTATAATTATTTTATTTCAGATATTTGATTCAAGGGATACTGTTGTGAAATGGGCAAAAGAAATTGGTATAAAAAATAAAGTTACCGTTATTATCAGAAGATCAGATATAGAGACGGGTGAGAAAGGACGGAGAAATAAATTAATATTAGGTTGTGACAAAGGGGGAAAATACAAGTGTGCTGCTAGTTCTATTCGAAGTTCAACAAAAAAATGTGATTGTCCTTTCAAGCTTAGATCAAAACCATTAAAAGATGGTTCAGGATGGATAGTTAAAGTAATTTGTGGAATTCACAACCATGAATTACCTGATACTTTGGAGGGGCATGCATATGTTGGGCGCTTAAATGAAGAAGATAGAAAGCATGTTCATGAATTAACAAAATATAATGTTGCACCGAGACACATATTACTCTCATTGCAAGACCGAGATAAGAGTAATGTTACTAAGATCTCACAAATATATAAACAGAGAAGTATCATTCGATTGCGCGTGAGAGGTAATAGAACAGAGATGCAACATTTATTCAAGTTAATTGAAGATGCAAAATATGTGTGCTGGAATAGAAAGCGTGAAGACTCCGATGTTATGAGAGATATTTTTTGGGCGCATCCAGATTCAGTGAAGTTGTTGAATTTGTTTCCGATTGTGTTGATTATGGACAGTACCTACAAAACCAATAAATACAGAATGCCATTACTTGAAATTGTTGGTATGACATCAACAGAGAAAACATTTGTAGTTGGGTTTGCTTATTTGGAATGTGAGAGGGAAGAAAACTTTTGTTGGGCATTAGAGAGACTAAAAGATTTGTTTGTTACACAAAATAAATTCCCTCAAGTAATTGTGACAGACAGAGATCTTGCGTTAATGAATGCAGTTGGCATTGTGTTTCCACATGCTGTTAATTTACTTTGTCGATTTCATATCGAAAAAAATGTTGGAGCAAAATGCAAGCAATATGTCTTAAAGGATAGACAAGAGTCAATATTGAATATGTGGAAAGACATTATGTATTGTAGTAATGAAAAAGAGTATATGATGCGCTTGCATATGTTTGAACAATCATGTGTTGATACTAAAGTGTTTGTTGATTATGTCAAAGAAACTTGGTTGACTCCACATAAGGAAAGATTTGTTGAAGCATGGACAAATAAAGTGATGCATTTGGGGAACACAACGACTAACAGGTATTTAATATAATTTTATTATATATTGTTGAATTTTACAGGGTTGAGTCGGCTCACTGGAAACTGAAGTTAATGTTAGAAAATAGCATGAGTGATTTGTGTAAATGTTGGGAGGCTATGAACAACATGATAAGGTTACAACATAAAAGAATCAGAGCCTCGTTTCAAAAAAGTTTTTATGATGAAGAGCATGAGCACAGAAATCCATTTTATCAGAGATTGAATACATTTGTATCAACAGAAGCTCAAAGACGTATTGCTGAAGAATACGACAAAGTTGAGTGGGTGGGTACTGACAAATCTATATGTGGGTGTTCTCTGAGAAGGACATACGGATTACCTTGTGCTTGTGAATTGGGACAATATAAATTAATGGGTGAACCAATTCCTCTAGATTCTGTGCATATTCAATGGAGAAAATTAAGCATGGAATGTGAACTCACTCAAGACACAGAAGATGGATCAGAGTTGGATATGTCTACTGAGATGAATGCCTTATGGAAACGCTTTCGATCACTTGATGTTATTGGGAAACGAGTGTTGAAGAGTAAAGTGCGTGAACTTGCTTTTCCAAGTACAAGTTCAATATGTCCACCACCTGAAAAAGTCAAAACCAAAGGAAGAGTGAAGAAGAGTAAGGGTATGAAGCCAGATGGATATGATGTATATCGAGACCCTTCTTACTTTGAGCATGTTAATGCAACATATGGTGAAGATATTGGTTCCCAACCCTCTCAATCAAAGAAGAGACAAGCCTCTCAATCAAAGAAACACCCCTCTCAGTCATCTCATTCTTCAAAAAATTTGTTATTGACACAATTTCCTGATATTATTCAGCCATACATTGATGACATATTTGACGTGGCAGCTGATGGAAATTGTGGTTTTCGCGCTATTGCATTATTGCTTGGTTTCGGTGAAGAGTGTTGGTCTTTGGTCCGCAAGAGATTGGATCAAGAGATTGTTTCTCATGTAACTCCATATGATAGATTGTTCACAGGACGCATTAAAGAAGTAAGAGATTCGTTGATGATATCCGGCTTAGGTGTTCAACCCATGGATAAATGGTTGTCCATGCCTGATATGGGTTACGTGATAGCGACAACATATAATATTATTCTTGTCACGTTCGGTCTGACATTTTCAATGACTTTCTTTCCTATGAGGGGTTCACATTCCGGATCGACAAAAAATGATCGCATTTGTTGTATTGGTTTTGTTAATGGAAATCACTGGGTTCCGGTAATTATTTTCTTATACTTTTTTAAATTTTATTCTGATAATTTTGTCTTATATTTTGTTAATTTATTTAATTTTTGCAGTTAAAGATGAAAGATGGATTTCCAATGCCAGACATTGCACCAGGTTGGAAGCAATATCGTACCAATGAAGCAACTTCTTGGGCAATAGCATACACAGGCCGTCTACAACACTGGGGGTATTTATTAGGCCGGTTGTCACGTGTTACCCAAAATCCACCTACGGAACCCGTAGAGGCAATGTCTTTAGATGAACCTTAATGTTTTAAAATTGATACAA
>NC_021164.2:1267350-1274199 GCF_000331145.2 Cicer arietinum
ATTAATAAAGTAACCGACATTACAATAATTAATAAAATAACTATTCAGAGACGGGTGAGTCTAACATAACAATAATTAATAAAGTAACCGACATTACAATAATTAATAAAATAACTAACATAAAGTGTTCATAAAATAACCGACATAATAATAGTTCATCAAAAGTGTTCATAAAATAACCTACATAACAACAGTTACAAAAGTGTTACTACTAACTAGTGCGACTACGTGATAAATACAAAGCTTTATAAAAGTGCCTATACAACTCATCATCTGGACTAGCTTGATGTTCACTCAACCCCTGCTGTATAAGATCACCGATCTGCTGTAGGATAGGTGGCGGCTGTGAACTAGAAGCATCTGCACTGGTGGGCGGTACACTATAACGTGGGACCTGAGGTACACCATCTGGTCGCACCAGCAGTGGATGAGACACCTGATAGAACCACTCCAAATATCCATCTTCACACTCAGATGGATATGTAGCTGGACGAAGCTTGGGAAATAGCTCTGTCACTGGCGTCACATATCCCAACCATTCCACATCTACATCAAATAATCTAGCAGGATCTGGAAGTGGCGGTGAAGGAATATACTGGATATATCCGAATTGTCTCAAACACCTCTCTGGTAGATATTTCGCTACAGTGCTGCATAATCGAATGTGACCAGTATAAAGTGTGATATCATCAAAAGGAATGACACCCCTGTGATTCTCCCATGGTCTCCATATAACATCTGCAGGTGTCAATGCATCAATAATACTTCTGTATTCGTGGACCTTATGCTTGCCTTGCTTATAGCACCATCTATTCATTCGGGCAAAACATTCCACGTCAGCACCCTGATCACCTCTATTACAAATATTCGGAAAATATTCGTAAATCCAGCACTGTTACAAATAAAAATATTAAATAATTAATACTAACAATTAAATACAACATAAATAAATTAAATAAATAATTAACAATTAATACTAAAATATAATTGATACCTGAAGCAACGTCATGTATCCACCTAGCTGTTTGGTGTCATAATAGCAGGCATCTGAGAGGTAGTCATAAAGCACCACTAGTGCAGCAGTACCCCATGCATATCTATCTATACCATCTAAATATCTGAATAAAGGGAGGTACTTCGCATCAACTAGAGTATGACTCTTATCAGCGAAAATAGTACTCCCGACTAAATTCAACAGATATGCCCTAGCAGCACAGTCAAACCTCTCTGCTGCACACTGCCTTCTGAACACCTCCTTCAACCAATCCAATCTATAGTGTGCACCTCTAGTCTTTCTGGTCTCCTCCCAGATCTCTTCCGTGGTCACTCCTAATAGATGGACGGCAAGATTACATGCTGTTACTCTATCTACATCGGGTGGACTGTAGAACTCACCCCTAATAGGCAATCCGAGAAGATTGGCAACATCATCCAAAGTAATCGTCATTTCACCAAATGGCATGTGAAATGACGATGTCTCAGAATGCCATCTTTCAACAAAGGCAGATATCAAGTTGTTGTCGATCATCTTCAAACTACCCCGTTGTAATGGGTTCAGACCAGACAAATTCACCCAATTCTCTATGGGTCGCGGAAGTACCGGCGGAGTAAATTGTTGCATTTTCTTCCCATGCGCAACAATTTTCAGCAATGGTCGCTCCTGTATACAAAAAAAAAATATGACATTAAAATTAAATTTAGACAACAAATAATAATTAATTTAAATACGTAATAATTAATTTAATATACCTCGCCAAACCATAGTCTAGCTGAAACATGATAACGGTATCGTGTAAGGACATACAAATCATAAGGTCCTCCAGGATACCGTGTGAGCTCACCAGGTCCCTCAGGTCCATCATGTTCCTCCTCCATATGCTCTCCCTCATGAGCAGGTGCAGCCTCCTCCTGCTCATGTACATCCACCTGCTCGTGCACCATATGCTCATGTACCACATCTTCCTCATGCACTGTAGAAGGCTCCCCCTGATCATTATGTCCCTCATCATCATCTTCAATAATCATACGTCTTCTTCTCCTTGAAGCTGTCGGTCGAATCCTCTCTGGGGGATTCATCGGAGTCGATGTAGAAGTCTCAGTGTCCCGTGTAATTCGGATGATTTTGCCGTCTCTTCCTCGTGCACCCACTGAAAAATTAAAATATTAAAAGAATTAAATCACAATAAGTTATAAAATTATAATTAATTAAATTAAAAAAAAAAAAAAAAACATAACTTCCGGAAAACTTGATGCTCAAGTTCTCCGGTAACTACCGGAAATGTTGACAATCAAGTTTTCCGGAACGCTTTCTGTACCGGATATGTTAAAAACAAGTTTTCCGGAACACTCTTCTGTACCGGAAAACTTCCTAAAAGATTTCCGGTACCGGAAAACTTTAAAACAACTTTTCCGGAATACACGCTCTGTACCGGAAAACTTGTTTCTCAACTTCTCCGGAAATTTTGAAAAAAAACTTACTCTCTCTTCCGGAAATGTGAAAGTGTGGAATGGTAATTTTTTGAGGTTTTATTATTTATACGAGGGCAAAATAGTCATTTCATTCTATTTTTGGGGGTATAGGTATAATAAGGAGGGTACAAGGGAAATTTTTCCTCTACTAATGAGTAGATCAAGAATAGCTCTAAATGTCAAGATCACACTAAACTCACTCCAATACTTGTCAAATTTCTCTCTCATTTTTTAGTCATTTCTTCAATCACTTTATCTTCACTTTTCAAATAAACATTTAAAAGACACCATCTTCCATGTTTCTCTGAAGTACAAATTTGATGTAGGATAAGAAGATCTAGAGATCAAGTTTGTAATATTATAAAATGACTTCAAATGATCACACATTATTTCAGCTATTCTTCATTCATCACTTGCAGGACAACACTTAAAACTTGTATCACGCAAACTTAAAAGCTATAAAAGGCACGACGGTAGTTAATCGCACTCTTAAGGATTATAAAAATGGTGTTCCATCTAGTAACACAGTCCGCTCTCAACCCTATTGTTGTATCAATCTCACCAACATTCTTAACACATTCAAAAAATTATAGCACTCTACTTTATGTTACCCTCACATAAGTCACACTTTGTCTAATTTTATGCAATGCATCAGTAGTTGTCTTTAATCCATCTTGCACAATGAGGTTCAAGATATGAGCACAACATCTTATATAAAATGATTCTCCATTAAGCAACAAGCTATTTGAGAATCCTAAGTGTTCGTTCAAATTTTTTTGCATACTATCATTTGTACAATGAGGTTCAACATTCTCCATTTGCATAATGAGGTTCAAGATATGGGCACAACATCTTATATGAAAGGATTCTTCATTAATAAACAAGCTATTTGACAATCCTAAGTGTTCGTTCAAAAAGTTTTGCATACTATCATTTGTACAATGAGGTTCAAGATTCTCTATTTGCATTATGAGGTTCAAGATATGAGCACAACATCTTATATGAAAGGATTCTCCATTAAGCAACAAACTATTTAACAATCCTATGTGTTCGTTCAAAAAGTTTTGCATACTATCATTTGTAGAAACATTATCCAAAGTGGTGGAAAAAAACATCTTTCTGTGCTCCAATTATTCAACATTTCAAGTACCTTTAATGCTAATTATCGCCCTGTATGTGGGGGTTCCATGTGAGCAAAGACTAGAATCGTATTTTGCATCTTCTAGTTTACATTTACATAATGAGCGGTTAAAAAAAATAAAACATTCATTGGTGCATGCAGTCCACCAATCAGAAGTCAAGCAAACTCGCCCACGAATTTGAGTCAATTGTAATTTTAGCTTTTATTTTTCATCCTCATAAATTTTCAAAACATCTTTGTAAGAAGTATTTCCTGAAACAAAAGAAAAATCATCATTAATTTTTTTTTGGTATTTTCTAAAGACCCTCTACTCAACCATATTAAATGTTGTACCATGTGTGATCATCATTTCAGCTAAGATTTCACGATTAACCTCATGGTCAATTTTTTTCCTTCAGCTCCAATAAGTATATCACCACATCATAATACTTACTAATCTTTTTATAATTATTAACATGGCAATTTAAATGAGAAGTTCCATTAGCTGAAAGAAAACTTAATAATTTTCCACAACCCTTACATCTACATCTTTCTTTTCCATCTATAACACCAACTTTTACAAGATGTTTCCAAACTATGGATGTTAGTGTCTTACTTTTCTTGGTTTATGTTTAACAAGACACTTCTTAATTAGTGTCATCAATAGCAATTATATTAGGTTGAGTTTGAGTTGATAATGGTATTGTTGGAGGTTTCTCTTGGAATTGTTTTGGTGACAATTGTTGCAAGACTTTAATAGTGAAGTTGTTGACGAAGATTATATGTAGCAAATTCCAAATCGTGTTGTTACACTAGCCTTTAGGTTTGATTCGGCCCTACCAATCAGATACAAATGAGATAACCAGTGAATCCCCTTCAGGGTACTTTGGAAAACTTTAATATGATTTGCAATATCACACCAATAGTATCTTTCAATAGTATGTTACAAAAGAATGATTCTTATTCTTCACTCATGCATTAGAGAAGAATAAGATGACTTAGAATATAAGAATGGGCGACAAAAGTGGATGGAGATCTCTAAAATTTCGTGTTTTCATTATGTCCAAAGTGACACTATTTATAGAAAAATAATATCACTTGAGAAAGAGGTATAATTCTTGGTTCTGCCATTCTGTTTCGAGAAAAGATATTTGCATATAACATTCAGTTATTGATTAAAGCATTGCACTAGTCTGATGGTTGATCAATGCCTCTTTTCGCACATGACCTAGGTTCAAAACCACCCATTGCATCTCACAGTTTCTTAGCTTTATTAGCCTCGTTATCAAGTATTTCAATACTACTACTATTTTCCATATTGTAAGTAGACACAAACTACAATCCCTGCAAATCATAATCTCAAATCAAAACAAACAAACAACATGAAAATCCTAAATCAAAATAAACAAACATGACAAATATTCATGGTAACAGATTTCAAAAAGAACAAATACACATTAAAAAGAGCACAAGTAAACATATGTTATAGATTGAGCAACAATACAAAAAAGACGCAAGTAATAATTAAATCTGCCATAACAAGAACACAATTGCAAGAAGAAAAATCTTACATAGTAACAACACAATCAGATGGAGCAAGCTGAAACAAAGTATCACAAAAAGAACTTGAGTAATAGTTGTCACGACCTAAAATTTCAAGTGTTTCTTAAATTTAATGGAGTCGCCACCAAAATTTATTTTAAAATCGCGAAAACGTTGGAAAACCATTAAAAAACAAAAAACAAATATGGTCTTTGAAACCAAGTTTAGAGTTCGAGAATCGATTATGCACGATGAATGTATTAACACCCTACGAGTTAAAAAACTGTTACCTATAAATTAAAAAATATGTTCAAATTTTATGTTAACTTAAAAAATATTTACTTTCTTGTTATTAATAAATACAAATATAAATTAATTTTTTATGCATGTGATATTGAAATAAAAAGGTGCTTAAAATAGAGAAGAAAAAAAATATTATTGTACTTGACTAGAGTACGATCTTACTCCTACGTATCTCTAGGTGCGATAGAGGAATCAAAGTTACGTAGTTCTTTGGTAGAAAATGTGGATGTGTTGATTATTTTAAAGAAAGTTTACTTTGTTGTTGATAAAAAGTTGTTTTGATGAAATAAAATGAGGTTGTTTGATTTAAATAATCATTTTAAAATATGAGTTTTAAGACTATTAGGTTGTACAACTTGTGTCTTAAAAACTCATGGACTAAAAATATGTCACATCTAGTTAATCCATTTAATAATAGTTTTATTATTTTGGTTATAAGAAGGAGTTTTAAAATCACCAAATTATACAACTTGTGTCTTAAAAGAATCTCAAAGACTAAAAAGATGTTACATCTAACTAACTATTTAAAAATAATTTTTTATTGATTAATTTGTTTGCAAAGATGAGTTTTAGAATGACCAAACTGTCACAACTTACGTCTGAACAACTCAAAGATTAAAAAAGTGTCACATCTAATTAACCCTTAAATATTTGATTATATATTTATCTTTGTTTTCTTTTTAAGAATTAAAATTTGATGTTGAATATTAAACAAGTTTAGACGATTCTATGAAATAAAATCAGCAATAAAGACAATAAAATAGTAGTAAAAGAGACATATAAGCTGGTAGCCTGATCTATTAAGTAAACAAAACATATTTGAATTAAATAATATAACCAAAAATACTATATACAAGTTGCATCTCCCTTCAAAACACTTTGTAATCAAATAAGAGTTGTAGCTTCTTTTAAAATTAGTTTTAATTAAATAATAGAAACAAAACTCATTTTAATATTAAATAACACAACCCAGAGGCTAATATAAGTTTTTACCAGAAGGCACGTAAGTCTAGACAAACTAAGAGGTCATTTATTACTACTTACCACGAAATGAAATAAATGATGTTAGTTAGTCACATCCATGATTATTTATATTAAATGGAATAAAACATTAATATAATATTGGACAAAGTTTCTCTCGGGAAAAAAAAAAGTTTGACGGTATCGGAACATTAGAGAATTGCATCATCCTATCAGAACACTAATATAATATTAGACAAATCACTTTACGAAAGAAAAAAAAAAGTTTGACGGTACAAAAGTGAACGTTATATAGAGTTGGTCTAGTACGAGAACGTCAAAAAGGTGCATCCTCTATTAGAACATTAATCTAATATTGGATAAATCACTTCCAGAAAAAAAAAAAAAAAAAAAAAGGGGGGATGGTAAAAAAGAGAAACGTCATCGGGGGTTGG
>NC_021164.2:1274755-1318829 GCF_000331145.2 Cicer arietinum
CACGAATCTGAAGAGATGTTTATGGAATATAAATACCCCATAACTTCAGATCAAACTACAACCAATCCTACAACCAAAACCTTGAACAAACTTTGAACAAACTTTCTAAAATGTTTTGATTTATTCAAAGTTTCACTTTTATATTTCAAGTACAGATTTTACATTTTCATATCATTGAGAAAAGTTCTCTAGTGTACTTGAAATTATATTGGATTGTTATAATTGTACATCAACTATTATATCATATTGATCTAAGTCAAAATTCATATTGCTAAACCATTCAAGTGTTGTAAATTGAGGAAAGTGGTGTTCTTTCTTCAAGTTTTGTAAACTAAGATAGTGGTGTGCTATCTTAGGGTGATTGTTAGGAGTTTGTAACAAAGGTCCTAGGGTGGGACTTGTACTTATTCTAACAATAGTGGAAAATCTCTTGTGGTGTGCAAGAGGACTGGATGTACCCTTGGTCATAAGGGGAACCAGGATAATATCTTTGTGTTCTTTATTTTTCTGCCATTTATCCTTTCCATACATTATCTTAAATCAGAAAAATCAAACACTAAATCTCTAAAAACAAGAAAATTTCTAAACACCTAATTCACCCCCACTCTTAGGCGCACTTATATACTTACATAAAGCATAAAAGAAAAGAGAGAATAAGTACATGTCTTTCCTGATATCAACAAGGGCCATGGTGAAGATGAAAGTGGTGTGTGGTGGACTGTGCAAACATGAAAAGGGAAAAAGGTAGTTGAACTTTGTGTTCATGAGATAAATTGAGATCTAATTTTTCTATTGTTTTTGCAGAAAGTATGGAACTGTGTAAAGACATACAAAGGGAGAAAGGTAGCATAAATTTTTGTTTGTGTAACGCCCCAAATTTTTGATCCGAATATTACTTAAAAATATTTATTTTCTTTTAGAAACAACTATTTTTTTTTCTTATGAGTAGTTCACCATGTAATAAATTGAAGATACGTAAAAAATAAATTGATATATTTTTTTTCGTAAAAGAACGTAAGGTAGTTTACTAAAATATTATTTATGTATTCATTTGCAAAATTAATATTCCAATTGTTAGATCGATATTCATTTATAATCCAAAATAAAATAAATTCTCTTTAAGTGAAATTCAAAAGAAACAAGGTTGACTGAAATTAATGACATTCAATTATTTACTAACGAATGAAATCTCACTTCCACATTTCTATTAAAAGTTAATGATGACGAATAAATAACTTTACAGTGTACCACAAAAATTTTAGTAATACAAAACATTATTTTTAAGTAAAAGTCTTATTTTCTCCCGCGCGTGCACCAATCAAACATCATTCACGCAACTTTTTTAGATCATTATTACCTAAATGTTGGTGTAAGGGGTCAGTTCATCCCACAACAAAAATTAAACCAAATAATAAATTAAGAGCCATAAAATATGAATATAAAATCTTTTCGTAATAAAAGATTTAAAGAAATTGATTATTTAATAGTTCTCAAAGGGGTATCAAAAATCATAAAAATATATCTAAATAAATCAAGTAGCAACCGTAGAACAAATAATTATATCAAAATAAAAATAACAATAAAATGTATGCAAGTTATGCATGCTCATAAATATATATGATCCAGATATAAACAGCCACACAAGCGTCCACACAGAAGTCACTCATAAGAATGGGGAAAAATTAAACCAGCCAAACAGGCGTCCACAAAGATGCATATGATATGTCATGAAATGATAATGATGCTCAAAATGTACATGTCACCACTCACTTAAATAATCACACAAATCATCAGCCACTTAGGCAACCACAAAGATAACAATATTTAAAACACAAATCACCAGCCACTTAGGCAACCACAAAGAATAATAATATTTAAAATAAAAATCAATAGCCACCTAGGCAACCACAAGATAATGATATTTAAAACACAAGTCACCAGTCACTTAGGCAACCACAAATATAAACATATTTAAAACACAAATCACCAGCCACTTAGGCAACCACAAAGATAAAATATTTTAGATTAAATTTTTTAATCACATAAGACATCAAATTTATATTCTTATGGATATTCATAGTTATAGCTCAATAACTTCAACACATCAAATATGCACGTGAACAAATATCTCAAAATCACCACTTTCATTTTAATAATCAATAAGATTCGATTTGACTACATGTTATTGATAACCATTAAAACTCATATCACCAAGAATACAAACATAAATTTCATTCCTTTCACTATAAAGTTTTCAGCATGCTAAAAATGGACTATTCATTAATGCCATCAATAATCAATTTTCTCATATTATTAAAATTAAAGAGATATAAAATTTTCATCAATTTTCTCAAGACACAAATTTTGTTCATAAAAGTCAAGTTTTAAATTTAGAATACTCAAAAGTCAACACTTAAAATCAAATACATCATAATAAATATATTACAAACTACATCATTATAAAAATTATAACTTTATAGTTAAATACTCTAAAACACGTAAAACACTAAACATTTTCACTACAAACATATTTATAAAGATATAATAATAAAAAGGCTTAATTGCACTTTTGGCCCCCCTATTATAGGTGAAAATTGAAAGTAGTCCCTCCATTTTGTTTCTCCCCAGTTTTAGTCCCCCAAACAGAATTTGAGTCCAAATCACGATGAGTTGTCATTTTTTTTAATGACGTGTCAATAAAAAGCTGACGTGGCAGACGCATACGTGGAATAAACTTATTATTATATTATTTCTGATTAAAAAATATAATTTATATTTTTAAAAATCATTATTATAATTGTTAAAAATCATTATTACAAATAAAATTTATTTGTTAAAATTAAATTAAAAGAAAAAACACTTAAAATAAAAAATCCTAAACAAATCAAAATCAAAAGGATTCACTCATGAACCCTAAAATCATGAACCCTAAAATCATTCTGAACCCTAAAATCATTCTCAAATAAGCTAACACACTAAAATATAAAACCCAAAAATAATGACATGCATGTAAAACTTACTTGCTTTACTATGAACAAAAAAACCAGAACTTGGAACTTGTAACAGAAATGAAACATGAGAACCAGCATCAGCAGCTTTAAGAAAGTAATCATCAAGCTCTTTGATAACTTCAACAAGATCTTTACTGTTCCTTGAAACCACCATTGCAAGCTCACTTGGTGTCTCTTTAGAATACCCCACTACACCAGACGCCGGAGTCGCCATACTCGCCGCCGCACCACCGGCCATCACCACCACCTCAGAACCAGTAGTAGTAGTGGCTTCCCACTCTTCCTCCGTCGCTGACCTCGACGAAGGAGGCGGCGGCGGTTGCTGCATGAAAGGATCCCAGAAATCCCAACCGGAAGAAATCACCGGCGGCGGCGGTGGGGGTGGCGGCGGTGGCGGTGGAAGAGCCGGGGAAGCCGTCCCGGAAGTCCATGTGTAAGAACTGATACTCGGACTCATCGGCGGTGGAGGAGGCGGCGGCATTGGCGACGGAGCTCGCGGCGGAAGAATGGGTTGAGGGTCAGGAGGAAGATGGTGGTTAAGATGAGTGGTTTTTTCAGCGTTTGCAAAGTGAAACAAAGCTGAACCAGTTGAACGAAGAGATCGAATGTACATAACATGTGCAACTGAAAAAGCGTGTCTTGCTTCATGATTTTAGGGTTCATAATGATTTTAGGGTTCATGAGTGAATCCTTTTGATTTTGATTTGTTTAGGATTTTTTATTTTAGTTGTTTTTTCTTTTAATTAAATTTTAACAAATAAATTTTATTTGTAATAATGATTTTTAACAATTATAATAATGATTTTTAAAAATATAAATTATATTTTTTAATCAGAAATAATATAATAATAAGTTTATTCCACGTATGCGTCTGCCACGTCAGCTTTTTATTGACACGTCATTAAAAAAATGACAACTCATCATGATTTGGACTCAAATTCTGTTTGGGGGACTAAAACTGGGGAGAAACAAAATGGGGGGACTACTTTCAATTTTCACCTATAATAGGGGGACCAAAAGTGCAATTAAGCCTAATAAAAATATAACTCTATAATTAATTTCATCGAGATAGAGGTATTAAAAAAAACAATCAAAGCATTATAGTTAATTTATTTACGACGAAAATAAAATCAATCTTTTTCTTTTAAGACATCCAGATATCATATCAATATCTTATGAATTGCTAATTTAATATCTAGCCTAACTCAAAATGGGGAAAAACCCTTACCTTAGGCGCTTTCTTTCTTAACATCTCTAAATTCGCACGAGAAATAGCTTATGAGGCAATGATGAATTCAACACTGATTGATATTGGGATTTATGACTTAGAAAATTATTTTAGGAGTGTACGAATGACTAATAGGTGTGACAACAAGAGACCTAATGAAAATGTATGAACGTAATAGTTATTTACGTTGCAATATTACGATTGAGTTCTTGTCTAAAATTGAAGTGCACTTAATTCCAAAATTATGCTACCAATAATTACTATTTATTTAATTTTATTAGGTTGTTACAAAGTCAATTGAAATCATGTGTATTTATGTGTATGAGTTAATTAGGATTAACTAATAAAGTTCACCATATATTGTAGGGTGTCACACCATCCATTTTAATTAAATAAATAAATTAGAGATTATCACATCATCCCTTTTAATTTTTTTTTTATCTAATAGTTACGAAACCAAAAATTTCATAGAATTATTTTTGTAGATAATTAAAATAAAATTGTGATTTTAGTTTAAAAGAGATGAATGAATGAGATAAAAAAAAGTACAATAGTCTTTTTGTGTCCTCTCTTAATTGCATAAAAAAAAATTATAATTAAATTTATAATCTTCCTTTAAAAAATAAATTAAAGATATTAAAAATGAGTTAATGCACATTATGCCAAGAAACACCATAAATTGTCATAAAATCTTGCCATAAATGAGAGTAAGTTTTTGTTTATGATGGAATAAAAATATTTTCAAAACACTTATATGTAAAGGTTGGTTTTCACTAACTCTATAATATCTCCTAAAATAAATACTTATTTGATCGTAAATAAAACTAACAAACAATATAACTTTTATAAATTCTAATTTAATTAAATAATTCAACTAATATTTTATCAACCAAAATAAATCAAGCAAGACAATAATACCACCCAAACATAACAAAATAAAACAAACATATCTAACACATCAATTTCATGATTATCGAAACTAATCAAATAAAAAATGCACAATAGTCCATTTAGAAAATAATCACATCATAAATCATCTCCGTGTAATTGTCACGCCAAAATAATTAAATAAAAATAAAGGTTATAATTATTCAGGTAAAATAGAGTGTGATAAAATTTAGTTTAATTTATTTATACATAAAATAATGATTAATTTAATAATAAATCATAACAATTACTAACAAGACACATATATAATATACATGAAAATTTTGGGATGTTACAGTTTGTGTGCATTTTTATTGAAGATTATAGTTTAGTAGTAAAAATGAGCTAAAAAAAAGAAGTTGAAAAGAAGGGGGAGGGAGGTTGAGGTGTTGCTCGAGGAAAAAGTAGAATTTTTTTTTTTTGGTGCTAAATGTAATGTAATGGGAACCCATGTAAATATAGACTCAATATTGAGCCAGATTTATAAAATGATGATTTTTTAGATTTAATAATAATAATTGCAAAATATTTATTACATATATTATTACTTTTTTTTTTTGGAATTATTTTTAATTGATTGGACAAAATTGAGGTATTACAGTATTAACGACGAGATCAATGACGCAAGGAGACGACACAAGCCAGCGCAAGGATGGCGACACACGTAAGCATGGCGGGTGAGATCGACTAGAGGCATAAATTGAACAAAGATTGATGGTGCAAGGCAACGCCACGCGTAAGGAAGGCATGATGAAATTGACGACGGTGGAAATTCAATGATGATAATGTGAAATGATGTTGATGAAAAAGTGAACTCTGAAATTGAAATGATGAAAAAGTGAACGTGAAAATGAGATGATGTTGTTATATTTGCTAGGGTTTCTTTCTTAATTAGAATAATGTGATGTGTTGGGTCATTGGGTGGGTAAGTGATGAGTGGGTTGGATCTCTTTTGCACTTTTTTTTCTTCTTTTTGTGGGCCAATTTTACTATTTTATTTTAAAAAAATTGATTATGCAGGTTGTGGGCTATTCGATACCTATATTAGTTAACCCGAATAAGTAACATGTTTATTTGGACCGGGCTAAAAAGCCTTGGAAAAATTTGGGCTGAAATTATTAGGGTCAAGCCCTGTGTTTTAGCGGATTGGGCAAGTTGGCCCATTTATGCTAGTCCATTTTGACAGTTCTAGTCTCCACCACCACCATCACTCTTCAATCTATTCACATTTGTCTTCATCTTCTTCGTTTTTCTTGACCTAACCACTAATTTCTTTCCTATCATTTTTTTTGTTAATCGTCACAACAAACTCAATCATAACATCAAACTCAATCTTCTTCATCTCGGTTGAAAAATCTTCAAAAATTAAGTTTTGGGAGAAGGGCTATGAGGCATGTTGCTCAGACACCAATTAACAGAGGAAGAACATTCTACACTTACTCAATCAATAAGGTAACATGGGATGAAGATTTTATATTAAATGTCCAAAATCAAATTTAGAAAATTTGGAATTATGGTTTATAGGGATTATGTTAATATGAGGTGGGTATTAGAGTTTATTTTCCACATTCAATTTCAAATTCATATTTGAAATTAATTTTTTGTTGCATGATGAATATGGTTATTGTGGATGATGAAATACTTTCAACACATATTAGATCAAGGAAGAAAGGGTGAGATCCACCAAGGAAGAGAGATTGAGAGACATCAAAATTCAGATGTAGTGTTCAAGGTTGGAGTTAATACCAAAATTGTTTCTATGACTTCTGATTTAAAGATGTTTAAAACACTTGTAACCGATGCATTTGTCATGCAAATGTTGCATATGGTTTGTTTTCATAAGTCATAAATTGGGTTTAATAGTTTGAGTAGTTTTTAATATGAGTAGTTTGTAAGGTGTTTTATGTTTGTCATGTGACTAATTATTTGAACTTAATGTATTTTGTGTTCTTTTAAGTGAAATGAAATGTTGTGTTCATTCATATTGTTAATGTGTTGTTTCAAGTGACTTTAAGTGTTTTAAAATCTGAATGGACATTATGCATTGTAAATTTACGAATATTATCACAATGTTCTCCAAAAATAACACTTACCGTTATTATAGTCTCTGAAAGTGATAATTTATAGTACAATGGTCCTTGTATTTAATAATTTATTGGGTTTGATGAAGAGAGAGAAAATGTAATTGAATGGAGAAGAAAAAGTAATTTAATGAGATAAAAACATAATTTTTTTTCCATTTAAAACTTCATTTTTTTTAAATTTAATGTTAATTGATCATGTTTATTCATGTGACACACATATAAGAGATATTAACACATCACTCAGCCATGTACACATATGCGTCACTCAGGTAACCATGTAATTGTAATCAACAAATTAACGTCAAAAACTAAAATGACAAATGTTTGACTGAGCCAGAGAAATTGATATGAGATTGAAAAAAGGGACCAAAATAGTAGTTTGGCTGTTATATTTGTTACATCGATAAGAAAAGGATATTGAAAAAAAGGTTATACATTGTGGAAAAAAGATACGACTATTTAGTACTTTAGTATGAACTTTTTACTAAAATATCCATGAATGGAAGTATATTTTTGGAAGAGTAACCTACCATTTGAATTTTTAAATTTTTAAAGATTGGACAATTTGATATAGCAAATTAATCTTTTAAATTAAATAATATCTATCAATTTAGCTTCTCCATCAAAGTATTTCTTCCATCCAGTCTTATATATAAGAGAATTTTTGAATTCTTTTTTCTTTTTATATATAAAACAAAAATTACGATTTTTAAGGTGTATTTATTATTTAAATTATTTTTATATCCTTATTTATAATATTTGTGTTTTTAATTTTATTAATAAATATTTAATGTTTCACAATTTTCAATAAAAGTATATATATAAAAATAATCAATGAATATCAATTTTGATGTTTTTATTTTATTTTATTATTTTCTCTTATAAATATAGGACAAGAGGTAGTATTTATGTTTAGTAAAAGTCCATGAAAATCAATAAAAGACATACTCATAATACTAAATTAATTGAAAATTTTCATCTTAAGAAACTAAATTACAATTTACATAAATTTAATAATTAAATTGACTGACACTTCCAACTTCAAAAATTAAAATGTCTATTTGCTCTTTTGAAAACGATCTACTTAATATGGTGTCTAATTCTGAACTACAAATCAAACTTTGTGCTTGAGTTTGTAAGGAGACAAATAAATGTAATCGTTCATACCTGTAATTAGATTGCCAAAATTGCATTTCAAATTATAATTTTAGTGAAATGGTATGAGATGGTTTCAGTAAAAAAACATACATTAGAAAATTAGAGTTAAATGAAAACATTTCATTATTTAAACTTAAAATCTGATTATTTCTCTAATATAATGCACTAACTGAATCTGCAAAAAAAAAAAAAATTGGGATAAATATAAAATTAAACCAACATAATTACCCCTGAAGATAATAAAATCTTCACTTAAACTAAATATATTTTTATTATGAATTTAATATGAAAATAATAATGTTACAACTCAATAATAAAATAAACCAGGAAGAACTACCTTGACAAAATTTCCTAGATTTATTTTCTGTAGTAAAACTTAGTACTCTATATATGCTCATAACCATATTCAGAGATAGCCATAATATAGCAATGAATGAAAAAATAACACACACACAAAATATTGTTATACCCTTGTTTTCTAAAGATACTTGATTTTCCAATACCCTTTCAACCTCATACCTGCATTATTTATAAAAGAAAAAATAACTAAATTAATAGAAATCATATTAATATATTTTCATGTAAAATAATTTATTTCGATAACATCTTTTGTTTGGATAACCAACTTAATTAAGTATTTATATTATAAACGGTTATCATATAAGTACTTATATATAAAATATTTCTATTGTAAATTGATTAAATAATGTCAAATTATTTTCATATAAACTATAAACTTTTTTTTATAATTTGTTTTTTTAAATTCTCTCAAACAGTCTCACAAGTGCTTATACCAATAGATAAACTCAAATAAACCAATTCAAACAGGCCCCAAGTCAGATATTTTTTTAAACTACAAATATGATTTTATTGACTTATTTGAACTTATCTGTGACATAAACACATGTGAGACTGTTTGTGAAAGCTTATGAATACAACTTATGATATATTTGTTCTCAACTTATTTCTATAACTTTTTCAAGATACTAGTAGTTTATGAAAACATCTTATAGTACATATGAAAACATATTGATTGACTTTATGTGATAAAAGTAACTTATACATATAAGTCCTTATATGATAACAGCTTATTAACACTGATAAAATAACATGAGTGGAAATTACCCTAAAGTTTATGTTATGTAAATCAAAAGAATTAGAAAAGCTTGTAAGCTCTCACCTCAAAACAGCATTGTCCTTATGTATATGATCTAATTGCACAGAAAAATGTGACTTCCAAGAACCAAGATCATTAACATCTCTCATCTGCAATGCAAAAACAAATTGTTTCAAAATTCAATATATATAAAGTAAAAGCACAGTGATGCTAAATACTCCTTCTGTCCGAAATATAAGCAAAATCTGATAAAAAAAAATTGATGTATTTTGGATCAAATATATCATTTTCTTTGCCCCATTTTCGCTTATATTTCAGGACGGAGGAAGTAGTTTACAAAAAAGTATTGCCAAAAAGTATCAAGGAAGACAAATTTAACATACTATAATATGTTGTCTGTCCAGAAAACTTCTAATGTCTTGTTTGATCTTCTGTAGAACTATATCATTTTCTCCTATCTCTTTGTTGTACTCTTTGAAAATTTTCACATATCTTGAATTTAAGTCCTCCAAATACTGCTCCAAAACCGACAAGTTCAAGTCGAGTTGACGAACTTTCTGCATCAGAATCTTGAGAACTGTATCGCCCGGCATCCTGCCAATTTGTTGGCGGGTTTCTTCGGTTGGATCATGAACATTTGTATTTACTGTTTCTTCGTTTGCAGAAGAGGAGATTTCTGAAGTAGTGTCAGAATTGATTTTCCATACATCATTGTTGTCGTTGTTGTCCTCGAACGAGTTAGAATGCGACGATGCTACTGCTACCTTCTTTTCACCATTAACTTGAGCATATATCAAATCTTCAAGCATCCTTTCAACAGCGTCGACGCCATAAACTTCAACTATGCTAAGTGTGCAATAAAATTCTGATCCATAGTGGCTTTGAAGATTCAGTTTTAGATATCGAACCCATTTCGGTTCCTGAAGAACAAACCTTTGAGCTTGTTTCACATTTGAGGCAGTAAAGTTCCCAAGAAAGTCCCAAAAAACATCGGTCGGATAGACCAAACTACCATGCAATTCAAAATCTTTTAAGTTGGAAGAATGGTGCTCAAAATTTGCTAATTCTATTGTATCTACTAATGTCTCTTCCGAAAGTTCTATAACGACGAATTTCTCTTCCGAAGAACAAGGATTCCGAAGATATTTGTCTTTGTTTCTGGTTAAGATATTCGAAGCGCCTTTCGCTTCTTTGTTAGAAGCTAACACTTTTGCACCCTTTGATGCTGAAGCATAATTGTATTCTACACCACCTGGCTCTACTCTATGTATTACACTTCCGGATGAACTAGTAGCCGATTTAATTTCCATAGTAACCACCCGACTCTTGAATTCATCGAGACCAACTGGTACTGCCTCGGATAAATGATCAAATTTTTGCGCAACGTTTTCATGTTTTGTTGGAGAGTTCAGGGGAGCACTTGGAGCAACATGTTCAAATCTTTCAACTTCATGTTCCTTAAGTGAAATGTACTTTTCACTATCACCATGTTCAAAACCATCTATGACTATGTCTTCTTCACTGAAAATTGAGTCACCAATAAAAGCATCGGTTTTGGCACCATCGGAGTAGAAAGTCTCGGAAGGAATGTATGCATCAACCCCTTCAGTCAAATATTCATCATCCAATTTGGAGTTTTTACATTTCATGCGCTCATCTTTGTGCTGGTTTGATACTGCAACTGGAACTTCTCCAGAATCATCTACACATAATGAATATGCAGTTAATACCTCATCTTTTTAAGTGTAATCCTTATGTTGTTAAGCAATGGAATGTACAAGTTCTAGAATTTTTCAATTTTTAAGATTTGTTACTCTTGTGATATGTTTATGCCAATAAATGGCTTGATGTAATCACTTGTAGTTACCTATCTCACTTCAAAACAATTATATCATCAGTTTATGTGTTAATCTCTTCCTTTTGGAGCGTGACTCAAGTGGCCTGCACACTCTCCACACCTAGGACTAGATATCTAGAGTGTGACTCGAGAGGCTCAATAGCAGCTAGCCTAATAAATCAGTTGAGCTTAGGGATAAGCTTTGATACCATCATAAAATTTGGGTTGGTCTTAACTCAACCGGACAAAATCAACTTGTAAGGTGAACAACGTCTCCCACTTATAAACATATTTTCAGGTTATATCTCATCTAATGCAGGTCTTTCAACAAAACGTTTACCAACAAAAAATCCACAAGGTATTTTTAGAATCATAAAGCTTAAAATGAAATGGAATTATTAGGAAACTCATGGATAACCAAGGTCAATATATGTATTCTAACACAAGAAATCATTTTTTCAACAATTTTCAAGATCTATTCCGGAAAAAGATCACAAAGGCCAACTCATGCAAAAACCTGAGTACAATTCCTGGCTGAAACAATCCTAGGTCAGGTTTTATTTACCTCTCGACCGAACTCTAGGTTACCAGGGCCCCTTTTCCTTGGAAACCAAAGTGTTAAGACAAAAAAAACTCATAAAAAAACTTGTTCAATCACAAAACAAGGCCATCTAGCAATCTACCAAAACATTAATTCATTATACATCATACTTCAATATCTTTAATTAAAAAAATAATTCTATCAGAAAACAAAAAGATACCTCCATATCCATTGCCACAACTGATCCATAAGCTGAAGAGAAAAACAAATCCCCACAAAACAAAAACCAAAGACAAAGAAACTTTATAAAGACAGTTTCTCCCACTTGCAGCCATCTCTAAAGCTCTTCTTCTTTCTTGAAGAGCTTTGCGCGATCTCTGCATTGTTCATCAATCCAATTCAATGCAACTTCCCTGCAAAAAAGGTGACAAATCATTTTTCCCTCAATTCAAAGCTCCATAAGATGTAAAAGTTTTTCAAACTTTCATTAACTTTTGAGTTGAGCAAAGTGACATAGATATAACAAAGGCTCTAAAATCCATGTGAGATCACAAATGCAATGACATGTGTACACTGCAGCGCCGACACTTCTAATAATTAAGTGTGTTTGGTGTCTAACACCAACAAATGTGATTACATTCAATTAATCAATTTCTCAAAAATTATTATTCATGTCGATTTTTCATGTCTGATGTTCATGTATGTGTCGTACCATATGTATATATATAAAAAATAAAATAAAAACATTAAAAATTGAAGTTGTTTATGAATCTGAAGAATAAATGTAATAAAATACAGAAATACCATTTCCACTAATAAAAAATGAAAAATTCAATTATAAGAAAATCTTCAAGGGACACAAAATTCTCTACAGTCCAAGGAGTGATAATTTCAATATCACAAAAATCTTAATAGTAAAGCAAAAGAAAATAACCTTTATAGGAAATGGAGCAAAGTGCCACCAACAAACATAATGGCAACACTTCAACCCAAATTCTCAAAACACAAACTCAATTCAATTCCATCAATATTACTTTACCAAACAATAAAAAAAAAAAAGTATAAGCATGCAAAAATACAATGCTGAAAAGGGTCATCTAAAAGAAACATATAAAGATAAAAAAAGCTATAAAATCTAAAAGGGTATTAAAAAAAAGCTAGAATTGAAACTGAAACATAAGAAATTTAGAAGTTGGATCCAGATCATACATATAGTACAGTTAAAAGAAACATTGAATTGTCACCTTTTGGGATTGAAGAAAAATGAATGATGAATTGATATCTAATTGAGAATCATTGAGATGAGTGAAAGAAGAAGCAAAGAAGAAAAACACAACGCGTGGAAACAGCAAACCAGGTTGTCCTGTCTACTGTCGACCTCTTTTAAATTCAAAAATGATTTTTTTTTTTTTTCTTCTTCTTGTCTTTGTTCTTTTATAGGACAACGGAAAACGTAACTGTTGTTGAAACTAAAGTGAATTGAATGGTAAAATTTATATTAAATTGAAGATTTTTGGTACTAGTTTCTTAATCCAATAAAAAAGAATAATTTTTATAAATTAATCTTTTTTGTCGACATTTTTTTAGGAAAGATCATGATATAAGAAAAATATTATTTTATTGTTTATAAGTATCATATTAATTTTTTATCATAAAAATTTTAATATTTATCTTTATGATTAATGAAAACTCAAAAAAATAAATTGTACTTTGCTGTACTTTTGGTAAATAATAGTTAATTATCATTTTTTTAAATGATAGAAAATAAATTTAAAAAGAAAAATATTTATTTAACTATTAATTTAAATAGTAATTATATCAGTATATATTAAATTGTCGAATGTATTATAAATATTTTCATAAATAAATATTTACATCAAATTATCGTGAAACTTTGACTTTAATCGTAACTGTTTTTAAATAATACATATATGAGTGAATTTGATATGTAGACAAAATAAATAAAAATTTACACTATTAATTAAGTTAAGCTCATATTTATATTTATATGTTTTATCACAAGCTGATATTTTATATGTTAGATTGGAGTTATTTGATGAAGTATATGAAATAATTTTAAGAATTTATGAATATTTGTAAAAATGATGTATTTGAAAAAAACATTTATCGTGTTGATTAAAATCGATGAAATTTAATATCTTTGTAAAAATTATCAAATAAAATAATAAAATTATTCTTAAATTAAGCTGATTGGTTTGTTATATTATTTATGTTATGATAAAATGATAAAATAAAATTTGATTTATGTGTAAAATATACTACATAGAAGACTTTTATTATTACTATATAAAGAAAGTGTCCTGTCAAAAGAAAAAACAGTAAACTTTATCATTAATATTTAGAGTATTATAATCTAATTTATTAGTGGGTTGGTATTTTTGGGAGGATGGGACAATTTCTTTTAGTTTATTTGGAAAACTGTTTTTTTCAAATAAATTTATGGAATTATTGCTCTTTTTCTTTATCTAGCAGTATTTTTAAATTTCATTTTCAACATATATTTTAATAAAATTTTACCTTACAGAAAAAGAAAACCTTTACCTTAAACATCGCAGCCTTGAGTCGACCAAATACTACAAGGTTTCGAATAACTAGGGAATACATATAATTTTTTTTTTCACATGTGTTATAGTTACAATACTAAGTAATGTACAATTGTGTTATTGAAACACAACTTTTAACATATATATATATATATATATATATATATTATTTAATTTTTTTAAATTAAAAACATTTTTTTAACATAATATATAAATTTTTATTATTAATTATTTTGAATACTTCATTAATAATAATACATGTTATTAACCATTTTTAAGTATATATTTCATTCACCACTAAAATATATGACATTAATCACTTCAGAGCAATTTAACCACTAAATCAAAATATTTTAAAGTAATTAATAAGATATATGTTAAATAAATAATTAGCCAAATATTTTGAGAGATAAATGATATAAACTTATGTGTGACTACAAGATGTCTCAATAACAAAAAAAATAATTAAGAAATAATTAAAAATTAATTTTTATTTTTATTTTTTTATGTAAAAATACTATTCAATTAGTGAAAAGTATTGGATCAATTTATTGTGTTCAAATAATTAGGAACTTTTTAGAAAAATAAGGGTATAGGTACTTTTTATTTTTATTTTTTGACAAGGAATTTTTTACTCTATCTTAATATGGACAGTTTGGAACTATTTTAACTTGAAGGACAATTGTAACTACACTCTGGTTTTACAATATTAATTTTTTAAAAATAAGTACCTTGATTCTTTTTTTATTTATTAAAATCCATATCGTGTTCTCTTTGGAACAAAATAAATTTTCATATATTATAAGTAAAAGGTTTCACAATCACTTAATAGTAATAATTAAAATTAAATATTTTTAATGATGTGATAATTATGATTGAGTGACAATATAATAAACTTTAAAAATAAATATAAAAATCTCTATAAATTAATGAGATTGTTTAAACTATTCTTAATTTGTAGAAAGGATAATAAATAACATAATAAACTTACAGAACCGTAAAGTCTTAGATTTGAGGTTAATGACAACAAACTTGCATCCCACAGGAAAATTCTGCTTTTATTAAGGGCAGGTCCATGTCCGGATTTTTCTGAAAATTAAAACTCGGGAACGGAGACGGATTTGGGATATTGATATTCATCCCGCATCCGAACTCACATCGCTAGTAATATTATTGTCATTTTAAAATTTTATATATATATATATATATTTAACATTTTTTATAATATTAAAAATTATAATATTCTCTTTATAGAAAATATATTTTAATTTTATTATTGTATAATAATAATAATTATTTTACTATATTAATTATATTAAATACAACTTCTAAATTTATTATTATATATCTGAATGAATACAATGGAGAAACTCAAAAATGAATACAAATTTTCTACCGATTAATTGATGCATATGTTGAGGAGACAAAATCTACTCTATTATCGATTTATCATGTCTAGTCAAAACAAAACGAAGAACTTAGTAATATGGATTAAAAAACAAAACCATTATATGTCGGCAAAACAAAGCCACACAAGACATGTACAGTTTCATGCTTCTGATTGGTGTCGGTCAAATAATGTTCAGTCCAATTCATTTTTGTTAAAAGACTCAACTTTATTACTTATCTTTTAGGTAATTAATTAATATTTATTTTGCTATTTTCTTTGTCGATTTTAATATATTTTTAATTGATAAAAAAAGTCAATTAATATCAATATATATCCAAAAAAGTTAATATCAATTTGGACTACTAATCTTAAACACATTAAATGCAGTATAAATAAAGATGTAATAACATAATAAGAAAATTAAATAAACATATTTATTATAATAGCCTAATATAATAACATAATCGAAAATATGTAATAAAAATAATAGTATAGAATTTTACCAAATAAATCTCCATTGACTAGAAAAATATCAAGTCAATGGATTAAATTTAAAATATAAATATAAATAAGAAATAAACTCATTTTTTTCAATCTATATTGTTGGTATGAAATATCAACTTATTTTTATAATGCACTGAAATAAATTAAATTGAATATTATTAATGCATAAAATAATTATCAAATTTTAAACTATCATATTAAATGTATAATTTGATTAAAAAAAAGTTAATTTGTAAGCACTATCTATATAAAAAGTTTGACTAGGCCTTTATTCATAACTCATTATTTGGATATGTCATAATTTTTTTAAAAACTTATACACAAATATCTAATTCGGAAAATATGATAAAACTTGTATGTAAGACTAATTTACTCTGTCAATGTATACTAATTAAATTTTCATAATAATTTCATCTTTGAATTTATTTTATATGCAAAACATTAGCGACTAATAATTAGTTAGGAGAATGGAAATTTATTAGCCATATAAATCAAATTATAGATCTCTTTCAGGAAACTCCTTCACGTCTCAACCCATAACTGATGAAAATGAACAATTGCATTATTTGAAAGAGCAAAAAGAAACACTTAACCACTTCGTAATTACACACCAAACTATTCGAGACATTACAAATTCAGAAGAGAAATTATTTAAATTTTCCCCAACACTACAATCAACGATACATAATCGAGAATTTGAATTTAAAATCCGACGCTTAAGTAAATTATCCTTTGTTGGGATCCGACTTTGTAAAAATCTCCAAGCAAATAAAGACACTTTCAAATAATCCAATTTTGTTAACCTTTTTATTTTAGATTTTAGTTATAATGTATTTATTATGAATACATTTATGAAGGATGTTGTTACCACAAAAGTTGCATTTCTTTCTTCAAAGTGAAAGAAAAAAAATTTAATATCGGCAAAAGAGCTAGAATACACATGAATTTTGAGCAAACTAGATTTTGCATGAACTAGAATGATGCAAGAATCACGAAAGAGAATCGATAATTTTCACTTATTGGATTTGACTCTTGCCTTTTGTGTGTGTATATATGGGCTATGGCCATAACAACCTTAGGCCCCAACCAAGTAGTGACTAGCAAAATTTCCAAAGTCAATATTATATACTAGTATTGATTAACAAAAAACATATATGATATAATACTTTATGAATAATACCACGCATAAGAGGTAAAAATTGTTGCTAAACTAAATGAGAAATATGCAGACTATTATCAAATTTTAGTCTATCGTGATATTATTTATTTGTTACATTCTCAATCAAGAATATCACAAAATATAAAAACCAAGTTAATATATTACAAACTTTTTGGAAATTTTCCAGTTGAAGATCATAACTAAATATGTTACAGTATTACACGTTCCTAGCCTTTTAAAAAATATTGCAGTATTACACCCCCAATGTAAATATGTTGACAAGATATAGAAATCAACAGTATGATATGATGTCATATACAAGCCACTGAAAAGCTTTGTAAATTCGATCCCCACACACATTATAATACATTCATACATACATGTTTTCATACCCCAAGGATTTTTATGATATTACAAACATCATTATTACAATTTCACACTACTTCCAATCAAGTAATTTGTCAAATCCTTCATCTCATACTCATCACAGGCCTCAGAGTTATAGTAGAAGCTGCCGGCAGCGATGGTCGTACTACGGGAACACGTCTCACAACTGAAAATGCTTCATTGAGACGTGCAACACGACCCATGAGCTGAGATACCTTCTGCAAAAATTGTTACAAGTGAAGCTCAGAAACTTGAAAACTTTGCAGGTATCTCAAAGAATACAGCATATATTAATCAATATTAACAAAATCAGTTATCAATAGCTGAAAAGGTCTCAAAAAGACACTAAAAATGTGCTGGTCTAATAATCATCAGGCAATAAAATGAAGGACAAAACTTATCTACAGTGTCATATGTAAGGAAACAAATTACCAAGCCGCAAATAAGTAAGAGAGCATAACAAACTTGGATGAAAGAAATTGTTTAAGACTGAAATAATAGAAATACAATGGGATAGGTACCCTACTTCCACTGAGAAAATGCTCCTACAGAGAACATGATTTATTTCAACTTAAACAATTCTAATATGCATTCCAAGATAACTTCAACTTCTCGCCTATCCCCCATACTACTCAGATAACTAACCCTTTAATTAAATATTTATGCAACATTGACACTTTGGATTGAAGGCGTGTGTCAAATGTGCGACACGACACTGACACGTGTAGTTACACTTAATCACTTCCATTTTATAAATTATTGTCAGTGTTAGTGCCGTGTCTGTTGTCTGTGTTGGTATTTCATAGATCAAATAACTGCCCCGTTACATCAACTGCTGCCTGTTCCTTTTCTCTCTGCCCCATTATCATTTGTCCTCTGGTTTTTATTCTTCCTCACATACACTCGCCAGACTCGGGCTGCAGACTTGCAATTGGGTCATTTGGGACACTTAACGTCATATGTGTTTTAGGTGCTGTTTTCTGGTAAAGACATCATAGACAGTTATGCAAGAGCAGTTATGGGTAGTAATTTATAGATATTATTAGTGAAAAACAACACCTCGAGCACTTATGACACAAGGCTTACCCTCAACTCTGTCACTCTACTGTAGGTGGGTAGGTGTATTGCAATATGCAACTGACACAAGACCTGAAATTAGCTATAGTGTAAATAAGGTGTGCCAATTTATGACATGATCACTAAATGAGCATCCGAAAATTGTCAACATGCATTGTTTAGTATCTTAAAGGCTCCACTGATTATGGCCTTCTTTTACTGCCAGACTCACCTTGCTTTACAGGTTTTTTATGACGGGAGCTCTACTTTAGGGTCTTGTATAACCTTGGATCTAACTTATTTCATAGTGGTTAAAAAGCAGCAACAAGTTGCTCACTTCAAGTGTTGAAACAGAATACCGGAGTCTAAGCATTACAACAGGTGAAATAATTTGGACTCAGTCTCTTCTTACTGAATTACAGGTTCGTGTTTCAGTTCCAATCAACTCTTATGACAATCAAAGCATCGTCTCCTTGTGACACAATCATGTTCTTCATTGCCGGACAAAACACATGAAACTAGGCATCTCCCCTATTCATGAGAAGGTGCTGAATAAATCCCTGGCTGTGACTCGAATACCAGCACATGAACAGATGGCAGATATATTGAGCCTCTCTGATGTTCACAGTTTGCTCTCTGTTTCAGTGGCTAAATTAGTTTTGTTATGCAATTATACAACATGTCTTTAATCATTTATGCTATGTTGTCATGCATTTGTATATAAGTATTAGTATACCATGAGATCAGGGTTAATTTATTACTTTTCATTCTTTTTGTATCAAATCATAATCATCAATCATATCAAACCATTTAATATTCATAATCAAAATTCTTTGTTCACCTTCTTACTTTTTTATCTACACCTTAACCTTAAATTAAGGCCATGGAGTAAATAGCTTTATTAAGCAATCATTCAATAAGCTATTTTAGGTAGCTTATTGAAAGAAGCTAAAAATAGCTTACAACATGTCATCATAAACTTATATTTAAAGTGTACGTCCAATGACATCAACTCAGTAAATGTTCATTGATATGCAAGGGCTATATATAAGCTATGTAACACCAGAGCCGTCTTAAACATTTTGGAGACCTGGTCTAATCTTAAAAATTGGACCTAAAAACTAAAAAAATAACATTTCTTTATTTAAATTGTAAATAACATCAACAACATAAAAACAAAAAACTTGTAAATTTGATTCTATTTTTTTTGTCAAAAAATCTAGACCCTTTTTCCTAAAATATGTTTCTATTTCTCAATTTTGGCCTTTTAATTTTTGAACCCTATAATATATGTGAATTTTAATTCTTTAGTACTATTTTTTGGGCCCTATTGCTCTAAAAAAATTTAGACTCTGCAGTTGGTCTGTTTCATGTTTGTATTCAATCACTTTCATTTCTTCAAATTAACTTTGGTGTATGCCCTAGGACCAACACCTCAAATTGACGAGTGTTTGATACGACATTGATGCATGGAATTACATTCAATCACTTTTATTCTCTTGAATTATTACTTGTTTCTACGTATCAGTGTTAATGTGTTGGTGACAACTAACAATGCTTAGTAGTATATATATAAGCAAGGAAAATATATAAGAACAAAAAGTGTGACCTTATCATCAAGAGCAAGGTTGAGCTTCAAAGCTTGAGTCTTGCGTTTCATTTTGTAAAGTCTCCTTCCCAAAATAAGAAGCCCTAAAAATGCAGCCGCAGCAGCAACAGATAAAGGAAGAGGAATCGAAAGAGGGGTAACCCAATGTTTCAACACTTCAAAAGGAACCTTCCACCACACAACTCTCTTCATATCATCCTCTTTCACCTCTTTCTCTTCCTCTTCCTCTTCCTCTTCCTCCTTCGAATTCGACTCAAAACCAACTTCATCAACCTCGGTACCACCACCGATCGTCGCGGCAGCGGCGTTCACGGCGAGTTCGCTATCGGAATCAGAATCGTTCCAGCGACGGAGATTGGAAGAAGAAGAAGAACAAGAAGGGGAAACGATTGGATTCGAGAAAAGCTGATTTGCAACGTAGGAATCATCGAAGTTTCGATCAATTTCGGAATTGGAACTGGAACTACTGGAAATTGAATTGGGAATGTTAATCGGAATTGAAAAATGATCGGATCTGATAATTGATAAATCGGAATTCAATTCGTCGATAACAGAAACAATTGGTTCATCGTTTTGAACCAATTCCCAATCGCTAACTTCAATCTCACTTTTTCCATCCATAGACACAAAGAAAAGTAAAACTAATCAATTGAAAGAAGAAACAAACATTGGAATTCACAATTTTGAATTATATTCTATTTAGATCCCTAACCCTAATACTAATTTAAGTAGGAGTGTAGTAGTAGTAGTGGAATAGAGTATACAAAGAGAACTATATATCTTGTTGCCCTTAAATTAGGGACACTTGCTATCCATTCACCTCTTCAAGTTGGCTTCTAGAACACCATATTTAATTTAATTTGAGAGAAAAAAAAATATTTTTGATTTTGTCATTTTAAATTCTTTAAAATTTATTTAGATTTACATGTCACTTAAATAAAAATTTTGGTTTACAATCAGATAAATTTATTTATACTCCAAATAACAAATCTGTATTTTTACAATTGGTATATGCTAGTTCAATTAATAAACTGTAATATTGTTAAATTAAATATTATGTCATAATTTAAATTGTGTTTAAATTTTAAGTGGTATTTTATTATTCTATTTGTGTTTTATAAAAATAAGTATTTTCATATATCTCAATAATTATCACATTTATAAAAGTAATAATCCCAAATAACTAAAAAATTTAGTTTTTGATATAACTATTTTTTGTCAAATTGTACTATTTAATTAATATAATATTTAACGCTCTAAATTATTCTTTAACTTGCATTTATGATAATAGAAAAACATTAGTGATTAATAAGGACAGTGAAGTAAAATCATTATTTATTTCTTTTAATTTTCATATTTTATTAATCTATGTGAAATAGTCAAATGTATCATTGTATAAATTAAATATACATTTATTAAGACAATTAATTGTTTATATTTTGGCACGTGATTAAATTGGTTTGATGGTTGAGGTTAAAGAGTTAGAGAATAATATGATAAAGAAGTCGCATATTTAATCTTTATTTTTAATAAAATACTAACAATATTAACAATACTAATCATTAACATTGATTATTGAAAGAAAAAAAACTTATTTAATAATATAGATAAAAAAAATCAAAATTTAGTCGTATTTTGTTGTGACTTATATATGCTAAAGTTTATTTATGTTTTGTTATAGAGGTAGTTTGAACGGTTTATTTATATGCCAAAATTATATTTTGTTATATGCCAAAATTTGCTCATAATTTTTTACCTCATAACCCAAAGTCAATTAGTTCAATTCTACTTGATACATTTATTACTTCAATTGTTAATCCAAATTCAACTAATACTTAATAATCTCATAACTATCAATTTTATTTATTTTTTTTTTCAACCTTCTCATCTTCCTTTATGTAATTTTTTTATGAGTATGTTACCAACCCATCTTTTAATATATTATTTTTTATTGTTTAAAATTTATACAAACTCTATTAAATTAGGTAGGTTTTATATAAATTTAGTACCGTCCATTTGAATTTAAAATAATTAAAGAGAATGTCAGTTAAAGACTGTGTTACTGCCCTTATTTATTTTTCATTCACATATCTCACTTTTTATTTATTTCAATTACTTTTTTCAATTTCCTAGGATGTTAATTGAAAATAAAAAGAAACCTCTATTTTATTATAATTAAGACTGAAAATAGTATTTTTTGAGGAATATAGAAAGACACGTTCAATCAAAGAGAACTGAATAAAAGAGAAATAATAAAAGCATCAAGTGATTTTGTTTCTAAAATAAATTGGTGTATATTTAGGATCCCTTTGACACCTTGAGTAAAAAAAAAAAGGAAAATATCGTGATATATGATACATGCTGGTAATATTATAGGAATAGAGTTAAAGAGAAAATAAAAGAATAAATTATCTGATTGATCTTTGATTATCCGTACCATTACCAAATATGTCATTGACTTTATTAATATTTTAAAATAGTCACTGATCTGGCGAAGTTAACTGTGTTGACGTGACACATAAATGATCACTTATTATCAAATTAGTCATATCTTTACCCATATTCTATTAAAATAATCTTTATCTTTATCTCGATTCTATCCAAATAGTTTCTAGACTAATCAACAACAATTTGAGCAACATACAACTATCTTAAACTCCAAAACATTTTTTAATTAGATAAAAAATAATATTAACTTACTATAATTATAACTTTTAACTCAAATATAAACATTTATTTTTGCCAATTTTTTGGTTGTATTTTGCAAATGAATCAACCAGCCATCTCTCATAAAAAACTTGAAATGAATAGAGTTAAATGCAATATTAATGTTTCTTTCTCCACTCATGGTACTAGGATGGACCTTGGTATGTGTATCATATATGAATTTGGTCATTTTATTCTAATTAAGACGGAATGGTTTGCACCTCAATGCAAGGTCCATGGTAGTGAAGTCTTTGGTTTTCTTTTAGCGATTAATTAAGTACACGCGCTTCGGTTAGGTTATGTGTATTTTGAATTAGATTAAAAATGGTAGTTGATAGTATTCACGCATCCAACAATAATATCATTTGGTTTGACCATATTATTAAAACTTCTAAATTTTTTTTTATGTAATATAAAAATTCTCGTGTTGAATGTCTTTAAATTCAAATTTAATTGACAAATGTTGATGGGAAAAGTTTCTATGATGATTAAACTTCAAAAGTTTCTCGAAAATTTCAAATATTCGATATAGTTTTTCTCCCAAAATTTCAAAAGCTTCTATGATGATTAAACTTTCAAAAGTATATTTTTATCATAAATACTGAAACTTTCGGAAGTTTCGTTCAACAATAAAGTTTTAAAACAGAAACTTTCGAAGAATACGAAAGTTTCGAAAGGCAAAACCTTCGAATAAAATGAAAGTTTCGAAACATAAAATTTCAGAAGTTTGGTCTTCAATGAAACTTCAAAAGTTTGGGAAACGAAACTTCCGAAATGCATTTTTTTTAATAATTAATAGTAATAAATTAATACTAATAAATAGTAATAAATTTCATACCTAATATCAAAAATAGTAATAAATTTAATTAATAATAATATTATAAATTTATTTTTTAAAATAAAATTTTAATGGAATTGAAACTTTCAAAAATTTCGAATTTTTTGAAATTTTTGAAATTGAATTACTTCGAAATGTGTTCCGAATATTTGAAAGTTTCGAGCATTACGTTTCGAAAGTTTCAAATTCATCAAAACTTTTGAAAGTTTTGATGTTTTTTGGAAAATTAAATTTAATAATACTTTCGAAAATATCAAAAAGTTAACTTTTTATTATTTCGAAAGTTTATAATTTTCAAAAGTAGGGGTGAGAAATAGAGTGACAATTTTTTTATGATTTTATACAAAATAAAATATGGACAAAATGGTCTTTATGAAAAAATGGGGGTGGGAGGTAAAAGTAAAGGGGTGCACGGTACAATTCTCAATGTTGATAGTTAAAGCTGATAAAATGGACTATCTAGTTGGGTCGTCCAAAAAAGCCTGAAAAATTATAGGACTTTGTGTCTGAATTTTGAGCCTGAATTAGAATAGGGCTTTTAAGTCCGATCTATAAAAACACAAGCTCGTGATGAGTTAGTCTGGTCAGGCTTCAGACAACCCGTATAGTCTGTATTAATAAAATACTTATTTAAATTTAAAGACATTATTAACTATTGAGTACAAAAATAGTTAACAAAAATATTATTTTGTAATTAGCAATGAAATATAAATAAATAATATTAAAAAAAAATTAATATAACTATTATATATACATATATACATATATACATGTATATATTAATTTTATTTATTGAGGTTTATTTTGCTGCTAACAATTGAATATTTATGGAGCTTTATTTTTTTATTTAATTATATATATGTTTATATATTAAATATTTTTTGAAAAACAATTAAATCTTTGATATTAGCAATTGAATAGTAATTTTGTATTATTTATTGAGTCTTATTTTTATTTCCATTTCTACGTATAAATTCTAAATTGTTCGTATCACAATTTAAAACTTAACTTTATGAATTAAAATACATACTTAGGTTCAATATATTTTTGTTTTGATATAAATTTAGTTATTTGAAAATTAAAATGATATAAAATCATTTAAAAATAGTTTTTTTTTGTAAAGTTCTTTTGTTCTATTTAAATTTTTTATAAACATAATTTTAACTATATATAGAATACACGGACCGGTCAAAAAAAATCCACTACCTGGATGGGCTAGCCCGATGCAGGTCCGGTAGCCTGATTTGACACCTCTACCAATATTATGAGATTGAACGACATGTTTCGAGTTTGAACCTGAAACCTCATAGTTGTGTAAGTTATTTATGGTGATATTTATCATATCATCTAAGATAAAAATAGAAGAAAAAAAATTGTTGTGTTGAGTTTGTGAAGATAAAGACGAATGTGGTTGTTTACGTTCATGTACGAACGATTATATCTCTAGCTACTGACCCGTGATAGGTAGCACCTCGGTAATTTAGTACTTCTGCCTGTGATAGGCGGTACAATTATGATTTACGGCCATTCGAGGAGGGTTTTGGTTTGGAATTCCGAGTCAATGCATTTTGGCATATACGCATTGCATTAGGGTGCTTGGCACGCGAGTCGTGTTTGATTCAAGATTATGATTGAGTGTTTGAACTCAAGCTGTCATGGTGATCATGCTATAATTGCTAAGTGTGATTGTTTGGATTTGTGTGTAAGTGTTGATTGATTTTGAAACCCTTTAAAAAGCTGAATTTTGCTGAATTTTGTTATTTTCCTGCTGCTGTCTGATGTGTATTCGAATACAGAAAGCTGTATTTGAATACAAACATGTTGTTTTTGCCACTGACTTAATGTGTAGTCGAATACAGACTGTTGTATTCGAATACATACATGTTGTTTTGCTACTGACTTACTGTGTAGTCGAATACAGAAGGTTGTATTCGAATACAGACATGTTGTTTTTGCTGCTGACTGCTGAAACAACCTTGTATTCGAATACAGAGATGCTGTATTCGAATACAACATTGCAGTTTTGTTAAAAACTTCATTTTCCAACCTTGTTTATGTATGTTTGGCATATGGAAACCCTTTTAAGGTGCATGCCAAGTTGAAAGGTTATTTTGTGCATTTAAAAACTTAAATGTTATGTGTTAATTGTTAATTTCGGTTTGTGACCCTTTACAACTATTGTGGAAATCTGGGCTTTGCCCTCAGATGAGAACCAAGACCATCCTACCGGTTAGTACCCTGTAGATGGGAAGGTAGTTGGACACACTTGACTGGAGCTGTGTTAGGAGGATCTTGTGGGGCGCGTGAAGATCATCTGGGATTTATAGTTTTTTGTAGAATGATCATATTAGGTTGACGTATAGGGACTATATGTCTTTCTTTTTGGGTTGTGTTTATTTTAATTTGGAAGACTGTACCTATACCAATATTGGTAGTTTGACATTTTATTTTGATCGGTTCCATGTACCACTTTTTGATGTGATGTGGGGAGTTAAAATTATTCGGGCAGTGCTTTTGTACAGGTGTCTGCCGAGAATACCCCAGGGGTATGAGCTATGTCTGATAGACCTCATAGCCCCGATGTATTTTGATGTTTGAATACTTTGGATTTTAATTTCAAAAACTATTTCACTGCTTGTAAATATTTGTTGACTTTGTCGTTATGTTACGACTTAAATATTTATCCAAAAGTATTTTCTTCTTTATTTCTTTGTTTTTATGAATTTGTTTTGAAAAAAAAAAAATACACTCGCGCTGTTAAAAATCGGGGCGTTACAGTGACCAAAGACAACCACAAATAAGCCAGTCACAAAGGCTTGTGGCGACCAAAACGGCTACAAAAACTGGTTTTTTTGTTACCATTTGGGAGGGCTTAAACCCTCACAAAATTGTGAAGGAAAAGTCCGCTACAAATTTGTGAAGTTTTAGGCCGCCACAAATGATAAAACTGATTAAAAAATTCAGAGCTTCTGAGGGTCAATGCCGCCACAAATTCTCCCTTTTGTGCGGGTTTAGGCCAACACAAATGGGTGACTTTATTATAAATTTTTTTATAAAATTTGAAATTAATATTAAAAAATAATATTAGACATAAAAAATTAATATTAATATAATTTAAATTTAAAATTTTAAAATTTAAAAATAAAAAATTTAAATTTAAATCAAATTTAAATAAAATATAATATATAAATATAAAAATATAATCTTAATATTAATTAAATTATTACTACCAAACAAAATAAAATATTCCAAAATTAATAAATAATGTCATACAAATAAAAAATTTAACACACCATAATTAAATAATTATTTATGATATATCCATACAAACCAAAAATAAAAATAACAAATATTATTCATATACATAATCATCATAATAATTCATGGGATCATTAGCTCTACTCTCTCCATCATTATTTGATGGAATATTACCCGACGATAAAAGTCCCTCAAATGTAGTATTAATTAGTGTTGAAACAACATAGTTTGAAATTACATTTTATCTTCAAGTACACAACTACTAGTCGAAGGAATCATAGCTGGTTGAAGTTGATTTAAATCTGGTCTGATCAAGCCAACTACAAACAATATAATAAATCATAATAGAGACTATATATAAACTAAAATAAAATTTTAAATGACATTTAATGAACTTTTTCATAAAATAAGTCCTTATAAATAAAAATAGAGACGGTAAAAGTATCATAATTTTTTGTACGAACTCAACTACAACTTTTTGTAATAACTAACAACAAATATTAATATCATTAATTTTAATAACGTTTTTTAAAAAATAGTTACATTAAAATCAATAAGTTTTACATCCATTTAAAATTTTTATTTATCATATATTATGTAAACAACATAATTTTTATTTTTTTTGTTGGACAAATCTACTAATATTTCGAATGACGAACTTTTTATGTATTTTAAAAATAATATAAAAATATTTTATATTTATAATATTATATATTTTATGATTACATCATTATTATAAATCTTTTTTTTCGTAAGTGTTATTTTGTTGCTAAAAATATTATAATTTCTTAATAAAATTCTATTTTACTAACATAATAAATCATAATACCAAAAATAACTACAATAAAAAAAAAAAATAACACTCCATCAACATTTTAAAAAATAACTACATTTTAATTTGAGTATAAATTTTACAAGTTAAATATTTTTCTAGTACTTTTTTTTAACAAATCTTACCAATAGTAAAGTTTAAAAATAATATTATATCCAATTTTAAACATAATATATTCTACATTCTAAAATAAAATATTAAGTCTAAAAATAATTTATAACCATATAATTTTTTTTAATAATAATTATATAAATTACTAATCTATATTTAAAATGCATTACATATTAACTTGATGTTGGGTAGTGTCTAACTTGAAGCTTACAAACAACTAACAACTATTCATAATAAGCACAATAGCACGATTGTCAAAATAAAAATTAAATAATATTAGTTAAATAAATAACTTCAAATAAAAAATAATATTAAAAAATAAAATATAAAATAAATACTTACTGAAATTCAAGAGAGAAAAGTTGGAGAAAAAAAATTTGTATAGAGAAAATTTAGAGAGAAGGTAGAAATGAAAAATGAGAGGAAGAGTGATATTTATAGGCAGAACATTGGACCTTTGTGGAGGTCTAAGCCCTTAGAACGGACTTCCTTTGTGATGGCTTTTACCCTCAGAAAATTGCAATTGGATGCTTTTTTGGCGGCCTAAGCACTCACAAAGATCCAACGTTGTGATTTTGTGAGGGTATAGGCCGCCACAAATTTCTGTTGAAATTTTCAATCAATCAAGTCCATTGTGAGGGTATTGGCCGCCATAAATTCAAATTACTTTTCTCTCCCATAATTTTGTGGCCGTTTTTTGCCGCAACAAATGTTACACTCAGCCAAAAATTGTTTTTTGATTTGTGAGTGTTTTTTCAGTCACAAATAACAACTAATTTGAATTTTAGTATTTGTGAGGGTTTTTTCAGTCATTAATTAGTGAGAGTAATTTTCGTCACACAATATTTGCAAAGTTAGCCATAAAATGAGTGTTTTCTTGTAGTGTTACTACAAGAAAACAAATTTTACTTCCACTAATCTTCTGTTATATGCATTGATCTATGTGATTTTAAACAAATCTAAATAAAGATATTGTTCCATGGAATTTTAGATACCATTTATGTGAGACTTGTTTTAAATCATATATGAATTTTTTAAGTTTGCAAACCAAATGCTCACCATCACTAAAGGAGAAATCTTTAGGTTGTTTCATATAAACCTCATCCTCCAAATCACTAGTTTTCTCATCCATTTGATGTAACTCAAGATCAAAATGTGCAACTAATGCTAAGAAGACACAAAGAAAATCTTTTTTAGATACAAGAGACAAGGTATCTATGTAATCAATTTCCTCTTTCAAAGTATATCCATTAGCAACAAGTCTGACCTTGTATCACTCAACGTTACCTATAATGAATCTTTCTTAATCTTAAAGACATATTTACAATCAATAACATTTGTTCCATTAAGTAACTTAACAAGATCCCAAACAATGTAATCAGACCACAAGTTTGACTCATTGCAACTTGTAGCTTGTGCAAACATTTCATATTCATTCTCAACTCCAATATTATAGTAAAATTATTGTGGATACACAATGTAATCATCAAGGACAACTGATTTTCTTGGTCTAGTATATCTTCTCAATGTTCGATTTACATTTTCTTGTGGATCACATTGTTCGATTAATTGATCATCGTCTTCAAGCATTTGATGACTAATTTGATCTACTATATTATCAACATTTTATGAAATCTTAATAATTAATTAATCAACATTGATATGATCTTGAAAACAGGAAACAGGAAGATTATGAAATAAAACTATTTCAGCATATAACACCCACTCACAACTTTCGATTAGAAACTCTGTTCATATAAAATTGATAGTAGATTATATGCCAATTAAACACATTTGTCTATTTTTGTTTTTTTATGCTAATTTTGCTCTCCGTTGGTTTGTGGATTCTTAATATCACCTAAGTTTGTCCATTTTTATGTATTAATTCTCATGTTCATATTGTTTTATTGTATTAGGAAATTAATCGTGTTTCTGTTAACTAACAAACTGATACAAATTATTCCAAAAAAAAGTTTATTTGGGTGGTAAATTGTAAGCATATGAACTAGTAATAAATTTGAGAAAGCTTATTAACTTGTATTTTCAACAATACTAGTCAATGCTTTCTTGCATACATAATATTAGGAAAGCATTAAGTTCGTTTGTTTATAGAAAAAGCATATTTGTAAAAAAATGTGTCAAGCAAATAATGAATCATTTAAAAAAAAAATCGCATTAAGAATCAATTTTCTATTTCTTTTATAGATTGTATGTTAGGTTTTAATAATAGCTAACGCAAATTTAATGTATCGGTCCCGTAGCTCAGTTGGTTAGAGCGTTGGTCTTATGAGCCGAAGGTCGCGGGTTCGAGCCCCGCCGGGACCAATATTTAGTTTTTTCTATTCTTTACTTTTCATTTATTTTACAATTATAAATATTTAAAATACATTTTTATTATCAATATAAATATTATTTTTAATAAATTTTGCATGTATGTTTACAACACTCTAAAAAGTTTATATGCAAAAAATAAGATCTAAATTCGATTTTTAATTCTATGTTTTAAAAACTTTTATCACTAACACGTGACATTTAATTATATTTAATTCATCTCAAGTTAAAAAAAAATTAAATTTGTGTGAATGAACTTTCAATAATGTTCAAAATATGCTTACAAAATATCATTCAAAATTTAAAAAGTTTAAGGATATTTTTTATTCCATGTGATTATGCATGAAATACACAATTTAAGGAAATTTCAAAATTTTATCAATACTAAACATATTTAATCTTAATAAATAAGTTTACATCTATTAAGTTATTAAATGTTACAATCTTTTTCAAGAGTTGTTTTTCTTTCACCAATTAGTATGAATTTCTCTATAAATAGAGATACTTTAGAGGTAGAAATGACATAAAAAATTTATGTTACACGAGTAAAATTTATGTCAAAAGTATGAATGTGTCATTTCTTCTTTTCTTCAATGCATGAGAGTAAATGAATTAACTTTATTCTGTAAATTATCATTAAGTTTGATGTGAATGTGCAATTCACTTCAAGAATTCCAAAGTATCTTGAAGGGATTCTCCAATTAACCCGTTTGCATCCAATATATACGGATTATTGGGGCGAATCGAATCTAAAGCTTAGTGCGATACACACACTTTAGAATTTATTTGTGCACTATTTATTATCATTAGTTTCTTTTTTTTTTTTTGTTCAAAATTTGTAACATACCCCCAACAAAAGATCCAACATTTACAACTTATTTTCTTACACCAAAATTCGATCAAAAGTATCTTCTCGTAATCCTCATTCATTTTAAAGTCATTAATATTTTATTTGAGAAACTTTGTATTCTATATAGTTTGAATTTGTACTCCGCATAGTTTGAGTTGATTTATTGTGTGCTTTAATTTGTTTATTTTTTATACTATCGACTGTAGTCTCTTTATCTTTTATATTTTTTATTTTTGAGTGTAAAGTTTTCAAAAGAGATGATGTCTCTTAGTTTTAAGTCTCTTCCACAAAGGGAGGTGATATCTCATTGCTTTGTGTGAAGGGTGCTCTTCGGTTGTAAATGTTACTTGTGGATCCTTTTAAAAAGCTTGGTTTTAATAATATTATTATTTGTGAACAGGAGGTAGGCCTTAGGTTCTTAGTGATTGAATGAGTATAAATTTTATGTGTTCTTTTTCCTTTCATTTCTTTTATTTATCTTTGCAAGTTTTTTTATTTATTTGTTTGTTTTCAATAATTTAATTATTTCAGTTATCCATTTTTGTGATATTTTTATCTCTCGTATTTATTTTAAATTTATTGCTAAACACTTTATTTTAATTGATTAAATATTTTGAAGTACTTATTTTTATTGTATTTTTTTAATGTAATTAATTCACTTCTCTTATATTTGAAGTCACTTGTTCAACTATAGTATTTTCGAGATTTAATGACCATCGAAGAGCAACCATATTTGGAGTTGCATTATTATATGAAGAAATAGATGAATCATACAAGTGGCTCTTTGTGAAGAGGGTGAACACACAAACATCACATTTTAATTTTGTTTTATCATGGTGAGGAATTTAGGAAAAAAAAAATATTTCTAAGAAAGGTCAATATTAGAGTCTCAATAAGCTAACGAAGTTAAAAAATACACTAACACAATAATCATAGTCATCCTTAGAAAAAGATTCTTAGATGCCCAAACAAATCTAAAATGAAATTTTTTTTACACTTTCAAGACACATGAAGAGAAATTATAATTCTTAAATATTAAGGTACCTTCAATTTTGGGGTGTACAATGGTATACTTTTTGTTATCTCCATTTTTTTTTCTTAATAATAATTATGTTACCATTTTATCACTTGTGTGCTTTTATATATCTATATAAAAATATAGACTAAATTACATTCGTAGTCCTTTAACTTAATTTCAGATAACGTTTTAGTCATTTTTTTTTCCGACTTGGTCCTTTATTTTAATTTTAAGTGACAATTTGATATTTTATGTTTTAAAATTTCAACAATGTTATCCTTTTTTATACAAAAATTCAAACAAAACTCATAAAATTAATTATATTCTTCAATATAATACAAATTTCATCAAATTCGTAACGCAAATCTTCAAATAAACTCATATTTTCATACTTTATTTGATATTGTTATGAATAAAGGACTAAATCGGGAAAAAAAGAAGATAAATGACTAAAACGTTAACTGAAATTAAGTTATGGGACTACATGTGATATTTAGCCTAAAAATATATATTCAACAACATTGCGTTGAAGTGAAAATATTTTTTATATATGTTTTAATTACAACAAACCTTATGAAGTAAATGTTTAAGTTTTATGAATAGTGATCTACTGATGATTGCATTTAAATATTATTTAAGAAATAGAAATCACATTAGTCGACAAGCTTGAAAACACTCACATCAACAAGTGCATATTTTGTTATGAAAAAATTAAAGTATCATCAAAGATTACAACAATAGTTTTATAAGCTTAATCAAGATATTAAAAGACGATTATTCAAAACTGAAAAGAATTAATTGAGAGGATGAAAAACTCATCATATAGAATCTTCATCATAACATGAATGTTCATATTTGAAGGATTATTATAGAAGAATTTTTATCCCAAGCTACACGAGATTATTCTTGAAGTAGTGTGACAAAACTCACATTGAGTTTTGTATTGAAAGCCTTGATGTTTGAGAATGATCTTGAATGAGTTTTCGAAAGAGCTTATACAATCATATAAGAAAAAGTGACAACTTTTATGTAAGAGTTCTTAAAGAATTGATTCAATTAGCTTATCATTTATTGATAAGAATATTTGTTATAAGATAAGAGAACATTCTCTTTTTCAAAAGATGAATTTTGGTCCAAGATAGAGTACTTGGTTATTTCCCAGCATTATTCTACCACTATTCCAAATAGTTTTATATACAAATGAGAAACAAGTAATTCAAAAGTTGCATAAAGAATCAAGTGCAACAACCGTTCGAACTAAGAAATAAGGACAATTATCAAAATGATCATTTGATACTTTGGAAACTACGTCCAATGATTATAATATAGGTTCAAACATATTTGAATATAAATAAAGAAGTTAGAGAATATATTTTTTAAATAATCTCAAAATGAATAAATCATATATTATATCAATCATTCAAGAGAATAATTGTTGAATCTTCAAGATAACATCTTTAAGAAGAACATATCCAATACATTCATATCTATGCTAAAGTATCTAAATGAAATTTGATGGATGTAACGCCCCAAATTTTTTGATCCAAAAATTACTTAAAAATATTAGTTTTCTTTTAGAAATCACTATAATTTTTTTTTAGAAGTAGTTCATCATGTAATAATTTGAAGATGCGTCAGAAAATGACTTGATATATATATATATAAAATATATATTTATAAAAAAATGTAATGCAACTTACTAAAATATTATTTATTCATTTATTTGCAAAATTAATATTCCAGTTATTAGATCAATATTCGTTTATGCTCCAAAATAAAATAAAGTCTCTTTAAGTGAAATTCAAAATAAGCAAATGAAATCTCACTTCCGTATTTCTATTAAAAGTTAATGATGAAAAGTAAATAACTTTACAATGTACGACAAAATTTTTAGTAATACAAAATATTATTTTTAAAGTAAAGGTCTCATTTTCCCACGCGCGTGCACCAATCAAACATCATTCATACAACTTTTGAGATCATTAGTACCTAAATATTGGTGTAAGGGGTCAGTTCATCCCACAACAAAAATTAAACCAAATAATAAATTAACAACCATAAAATATGAATATAAAATCTTTTCGTCATAAAAGATTTAAAGAAATTGGTTCTTTAATAGTTTTCAAAGATGTATTAAAAGTCATAAAATATATCTAAATAAATCAAGTAGCAACCGTAGAGCAAATAATTAGATCAAAATAAAAATAACAATAGAATATATGCAAGTTATGCATGCTCCTAAATATATATGATCCGGATATAACCAGCCATACAGGCGTCCACACAGAAGTCACCCATACCAATGGGGAAAAATTAAACCAGCCACATAGGCGTCCACAAAGATGCATATGATATGTTATGAAATGATAATGATGCTCAAAGGTACATGTCACCACTCACTTAGATAATCACACAAATCACCAGCCACTTAGGCAACCACAAAGATAACATTATTTAAAACTCAAATCACCAGCCACTTAGGCAACCACAAAGATAACAACATTTAAACCCAAATCACCAGTCACTTAGGCAACCATAAAGATAACAAATATTTAAAACACAAATCACCAACCACTTAAGCAACCACAAAGATAACAATATTTAAAACACAAACCACCAACCATACCACTTAGACAACCACACATATAAAATATTAAAAACACAAATCACTAGTCACTTAGGCAACCACAAAGATATCACTATTTAAAACACAATTATGCAACCACAAATATAAAATATTCAAGATAAAATTTTAATCACATATGACATCAAAGTTTTACTCTCATGGACGCTTCCAATCAAGAGTCAATAAATTTGTTATCCCAAATATATAACACACAAACACGTGAATAAATGTCTTATAGTCATATCTTTCATTTTATAACCTATAAAATTGGATTAACAACATATTATTGATAGAACTCAAACTCAAATAACGAATAACACATACAAATATAAATTTTATTTCTTTTACTATAAATTTTCTCCGATTAATTGTTATTTAGTCATACAAATCAAGGTTTGCCGTTAAACACGTCACAAAAATCAACTTAATCATCTTATCATAATTAAAATTAAAACTTTTCACCAATTCCCGCAAGACTCATATAGATTTCTTAAAAATCAAAACTTTGAAACGAAATAGCACAAAAATTGAAACTTTAAATAAAAGATATCTTAAAAAAATATTACTCATGAGATCATAATAAAAATCATAACTTTATAATTAAGTACACATAAACGACACAAAAATAATAACTTTACACCAAATATATGACATCAAACATATTACTCATGTTATAATAATAAAAATCAAAATTTTATAATTAAGTTTATCAAAGCAAACCTATTACTCATAAAAACATAATATTATAGTTAAATTCTTTAAGGCAAACATAAATCAATATTTTTCTTTTAAGACATCAAGACATATATCAATATCTTACAAACTATTAATTTAATATCTAGCCTAACATTGAATGGGGAAAAGCCCTTACCTTATGCGCTTTCTTTCTTAACACCTCTAAATTTGCACGAGAAATAGCTCATGAGGCAGTAATGAATTCAACACCGATAAATATTGGAAATTACGACTCAGAAAATTATTTTGAGAGTGTACGAATGACAAATAGGTGTGACAACAAGATGTGCCTAATGGAAATGTATGAACATATAAGCTATTTACGTTGCACTATTACCATTGATTTCTTGTCTAAAATTGAAGTGCACTTAATTCCAATATTATACTACCAATAATTACTATTTCTTTAATTTATTAGGTTGTTACAAAGCCAATCGAAATCATGTGTATTTATATATATGAGTTAATTTGGATTAACTAATAGAGTTCACCATATATTGAAGGATGTCACACACTAATTTTAATTAAATAAATAAATTAGAGATTGTCACATCACCCTTTTAATTTTTTCATCTAATAGTTACGAAACCAAAAATTTCATAGAATTATTTTTGTAGACAATTATAATAAAATTATAATTTTAGTTTAAAAGAGATGAATGCATGAGATACAAAAAAGACAATAGTCTTTTTGTGTCCTCTCTTAATTGCACAAAAAACTTATAATTAAATTTATGCTAAATTACATCTGTGGTCCCTTAACTTAATTTCAGGTAACGTTTTAGTACTTTATCTTTTTTTTCTTCCCGATTTAGTCCTTTATTCCTAAAAATATCAAATAAAGTATGAAAATATGAGTTTATTTGAAGATTTGCGTTACGAATTTGATGAAATTTGTATTATATTGAAGAATATAATTAATTTTATGAGTTTTGATTGAATTTTTTTTTGAATTTTTGTATAAAAAAGGATATCATTGTTGAAGTTTTAAAATATAAAATATCAAATTGTCACTTAAAATTAAAATAAAGGACCAAGTCGGGAAAAAAAAAAGATAAAGGACTAAAACGTTATCTGAAATTAAGTTAGAGGACACAAATGTAATTTAGCCTTAAATTTATAATCTTCCTTTAAAAAATAAATTAAAGGTGTTTAAAATGAATTAATGCACATTATGCCAAGAAAACACCATGAATTGTCATGAAATCTTGTCATAAAGGAGAGTAAAAGAATGAGTCAAGTCACTAATTTTTATTTTTATAGGATGGACCAAAAATATTTTCAAAACACTTATACATAAAAGTTGGTTTCACTAGCTCTATAATATCTCCTAAAATTAATACTTATTTGGTCGCAAATAAAACTAACAAACAATATAACTTATATAAATTCTAATTTAATTAAATAATTCAACTAATATTTTATCAACTAAAATAAATCAAGCAAGACAAGAATACCACTCACACATAACAAAATAAAACAAACATATCTAACACATCAATTTCATGATTATCGAAACTAATCAAATAAAAAAATGTTCATTTATAAAATAATGACATCATAAATAGTCCCCATGTAATTGTCACGTCAAAACAATTAAATAAAAATGAAGGTTATAATTATTTAGGTAGAATAGAGTGTGATAAAATTTAATTTAATTTAATTTACTTACACATAGAATAATTATTAATTTAATAATAGCAATTACTAAAAAGATACATATATAATATATATGAAAATTTTGGGGTGTTACAATGGACAAGACACAACATGTGAAAATACCAAGAGAAATTATAAGAAGAATTGCTTCAATAAAAGATTTATCCTCTCATATAGAAGAGAATATTCTTAGTTGTGATGAAATAATATTCTCAAGATGAACAAAACAAAATGAAAATAATCAATTTTGAAGAATAAATCATTTCAAGATTAAGTCATTTATTAAAAGAATGATGGAAGAACATTCGACAGAACAAATGACAAAAATGATATTTTTGGAAAGACAACATACAATAAATCAATTGGTATTCGCACATGGACTTCTCAATGTTTAATGAGCAATTAAAACTCAAGATTTTAAGGTCCACTTGTAAAAAAAAACATTTAGAATATTATGCAGATTGATCTTCAGATTGATGACATGGAAGCAAGTACCAAAAGCACTCAAGTAAACTAAATTGGTATTGTTTGACATGACAACTGCACATATGTCTAACTCACTACTCTTCCAATGTACATATTCATCCTAGGTGTCCATGTGTCCTTCAAGACTCAAGGCAGAACGTTCTAGTCGAAACAAGAACATTCTGCGCAAAATTACTCTACACAAAGAAAATGATTAGGATGATTGTTGGACCATTGGGAACTGTGTCCAACGTCTATATTTAATTTAAATTGAACATTCAAAGTCTATCATCATCTATAAATTAAAGATCAATTGAAAGATGAAGACAATAGTTCAATTTGAAATTTACCAACCCTTGTTCAAGTAAGCACAAGTCAAAAAACTCTTCAAGCAAACTTTATCTTTCTTCACTATAAATGTAGATCATCATTTACTGAGTTTGTTCTTAGATATCTCAAATAAAAAGTTGAGAGTCATTAGATTCCAAATATGTTTTATCATACACATTGTTTGTAACTCAAGTCTATCTTTTATGTTAGATTAAGTGTGCTTGTAAAAATCCTTTCTAATTTGAAAGGTGGTTGTAAAAATTCTTTATAGTTTGAAATACGATTTGTAAAAATATTTTATGAGTTGAAAGGTAGTTGTAAAAATGTTTTCTGGTTTGAAATGTGTAACCAAAATTCTTTTATGGATTAAAAGGTAAATTTTGTAATTGATCAAGTTTTGATCAAGAGAAAATGTGCAAATGATAACGTTTTGGTTCTAAAGCACATAGAGAAAATATCACGGTTATGAATTGGACTAACTCAAGTTGGGTTAAACAGTATACTTGTTGTATGATATTTTTATCTCTTATCTTTAATTATTTGCACGCTCATATCACATTTCACTATCATTTTTTTTTATTTACAACATCTTAACTTCACAAAATTTGTTAATAGTGTTCTAGTCAATTGAGAGCTTACTAATTAACTTTTAATCACTGAATTTAGTCTTGAGTAAAACTTCAATTAAAGTGCATGAACTAAATTTTAAAAGGATCACAATTCAAACTGATCATTTCGTGTGACTATTCATTCCACTTCACGTTGATATTGCACTTCACATTGATCTCACTTATTGAAATTTTTGGATCTGTCCTTGCAACCTACCAAGAGAAAGAAACATGGTGGCTCTAGCAGTTCACGAGTTCAAGAACATTTGTTGTCATATAATTATTGGCTATAGAGTTGAATTTAGTAACTTTTGTTTATATTTCAAGTCAGAAAATTACAGGGTTTGTTGCTTGTCCTAAATTATTTATATATTCTTACAAAACTTTATCTTTGCTTTGATATCATCTTAGGGTTCGTTTGGTTCAGGGTAATTTGAAGGGATGTGAGGTGATATTGTTATGTTTTTATATTTGGTTCATTATTTAAGAGAAGGAGGGAGGGATCCAAAATCCCTTATAGAGCTTATTTTGCTCTACCTCCATTTTGGGGGATTTGGAGGAGAGGAAAGGAGAGGGAACCAAAACAACTAAAAAATCACTTAAAATAACTCTCCTCTTTTTGAACCAAACACAAAAGTATTAAAACTCATCTTCTCGCCTCAGGATCATCCCTTAGATTTTTAGTGTCATGTGCAAATGATGAGTTTAGTGTCTTTTTTTATTTTATTTAAGTTATATACAAAAAACATGTCAAATGATAGCACTTTTATAATAAGAGTGTGAGAAGAGTGAATCTTAGCCATTGATTAAATTATGAATGAATAAGATTAAAATAAAAAGTCAAGTGATTTTTTTAAATGGCCATGTGACACTTTAAATCATGATCATCCATATATGATTGTATAGTCAAAATTTAATCCTATCATCCTCTCATATCAAAACTCGTCTCACTTTATATACCCCTATATATTATCAAATGTGAGTAATTGTGTTTGCTCAGATGGATTTTCCATTAAAAGTAAGTAACAAATTTGTCTCTTGCCTATGAATGATGATGAGTAAGTGCTTTTGTTTTTCTTTAGGTTTGTTTTTTAGAATGTCTGAAATTTAGGTTGAAACTTTTTAGTGTGTAAAAAAGGCTAAATGTCTAATTTAGGTTGGAGCATGAAAAAAATATTATACTATAACATAATATAATACTCTGTTTGGTTTTTTTTTATAAAAAAACAATTGAATCAACAAAAGTTAAAACATGTGGAAGTAATTTTTTATTTAAAATTATTTTAATATGACAATATATTCTTTTAGAAAATACCTTAGTCTAAATAATGAGTTTGTTAAGTATATATACTTAGTAAATCAAAGTTTTTGGTACCCCTAAAAATTTGGGGCTATGTTCGTCCATGCCTATCGAACAACCTTAGGGTCCCCTCTACCTCCACTCTTTTGAACCAAATACATTTATATTCTCATTCTCTCCCCTCTCCTCATTTCCATTAAACCAAACACACCCTTATATTGGCCTTAACTCATCCTCACAACTGGCATATAAGGTAAGAAGTGTCACTTTTTACTCTTATAAAGTTATATCTTTTATCAATATGAGACTTATGTTTGTCCTAATACTATACAAAGCTTTCTTTATTCATTCTAGAACCATTACAATAGTGAAAAGGTCAAGGCATTCTCATGAAGGTAAGACTGAGTTTCTTTCTGAATTTTCCAACATTGATGGGTTTAAGGCACAATAACTTAGTTCATTTGCTTTGTTGATAAAGGAGTGTTGCTTCTAGTGTATGATTTCGTGCCTAGTGGAAGCTTAGACAAGATGTTGTACAAAGACCCAAAAAGAGGGGTAACATTTGTGTTGGTCTCATAATGGGGTTAATATTATTGGTGGTTTGGCTTCTATCTTGGTTTATCTTTGTCAAGAACGTGAGCAAAGAATGATTTGTAGGGATAAAAATAACTGGGAATGGTTTTGTTTGATGGAAATTTCAACACTAGGTTGGTTCAGCCCTATTTCCACTTTAAATGTTAGAACAAAAGGGTGGCTAGCACTAGGGTCGATTCATTCCCTATGAAGGTATAAGACAATTTTAAGACGAGGTATTTTTTAAAATGTTTGTAATTTAAAATTATTCATTAAATTAATATAATTGATATTATATAGTATTTCTATTTAAATTGATAACAAAAGTCAATTGATTTAATATTTATTGAAACAATATAAAATTGAGATAAAATTTTATTAGTTTTTGAAAATATAAAAATATATGGCTTTTGTAAAACAAAATTGAGAGATCACAATTGAGAGTTCTTACATCAGTTCCAGTTTGTGTCTGAATTGACACAGAGTTTGATTCTAGGATTCTAACTCTCATTGGGAGACTATTACATTTTAAATCTTATAGCAATTCAAGTGTATTAAACAACTTGATTGATTCACATCAATTATAATAACTCTCTATTGGGAGAATTTTTCGTTCATTCTTTTCTTTTGATATGTTCTACGCTTTTATAGAAATTCTTCTTAACACAATGTCTTTTTCATTCTCTCAATCACTTTTTCATATGATCGATTTCTACTTAAATATAGAGAAATGTATCCGTTGAGGATGTTACCAGTGGAAATTTTGAATTAGCATTTAAGGCAAATCAATTGTTAAGACATGTCCAAATATATCTTCATAGTTAATTCAACATATCATGACTTAAGAAGGCATATCTCAGATGATCAAACTTCTAGAGGATGTCATACACTTCTTAAATCAAAGGATAATTCTAAATTATGATGAGCAGAGGATGTTGAGATATAAATTTTCTTCAAGGTTCTGGGTTTAGATGATTAACTTAAGAAGGTTGAATTTTTACTAGAATGTTGACTAAATCAGAGTTTTGACATGAAATGTTGATCAGACAAACATTTGGATTACTAGAACTATCAGATGCAGAATCATCAAAGTGAGCTTGTGAGACCAAATTCATCGGAGGCGCTTTGTGAGGGTGTTTAATGAATTCAGACACAACTTCAATAGTTTCTTTAGAGTCATAGTTCACTTGATTAGTTAATTCTTTTTCTTTGTCCATCAAATGATTTAACTTGTACCAAAATATTGACTTTATCATATGATTCATTTAGAGTTTTCTTATGTTGATTTTTGCATTAGAGGATCAAGAAAGGTGTTTAGTTAGAGACATATAATTATTGTAGTGTTCTTTTCTTTTGCGATTAGATGATCAATTATTGACTTGTATTTCTTTTGTCTTTCATACTTTTAATCAAATTGTAGATAATCATATGCTTATTTCAATGCTTCTTATTGTTATATTATGACTTACTCTATTAGTAAACATAATTACTTATTTATTAGGTGATGATATTTTATGTTATAAACACTTAGATTAATATATCTAATTTACTCATAATTTATTATATCTTAAAATAGATAGTCATTAATATAAATTTGTATATTAACTTAATCTACACACTTAGTAACTACAATGAAAGGATAACTGTTCTTATTTGTTTGTTTTGTTATCATCAAAATATCAACCAGATGATTGTAGCTAAAACTACTTTTGCACTAATATCAGTAGCCTTACTCTTAGGCTGAATTTTCCTTGCACCTGAATACCAATGTTTTCAGCTATGGTATGGTTATGCTTGCAGTGGTTTGTGGAAAAAGGCCTATTAATAGAGATGGTCCAAAGATGGTGGATTGGGTATGGGGTTTGTATTATGAAGTGAGGATAGTTGACATTAGAGTACGGTTATTAACATGGACACCGTACACAACACTGATAAAGATATGTCGACCTTGATAATTATTTAAAAAAATAAATTAATTGAATGTAATCTAGGCGTTGTGTTGGTGTCGAACATTAACACGTATCAAACACCGAGAGATGCCTTCAATCATAAGTGTTAGTGTTACAGAGATAATTTAAGGTAATAATAAGGGGTTGACTAGTGAATTTTAGGATGAAGATATGATGAAGATGTCGTTGCTAGGGTTGAGTTGTACTAATCCTAATAATGCTCAGAGACCAAGTATGAGAAGGGTATTGCAGATTCTCAAGAATGAAGATATGCTATTTGTTGTGCCAAAAGGAAAGTCAAGCTTACTTTCTCATTTGATTTGCTATTGACTATTGATGAGATTTTTTATGATAATGGTGGTGATTATGAAGAGTTCTTTGTTAGTCAGTATGTGTGAGAATAAAATTGATTGAGAAAGTTGTTGAACTTATTTTTTTAAAAAGGAAAATACTTATAGAATTTCAATAATAATAAAATAGTATTTCTATCAATAGTCAGATAAGTAAATGTAGATACTAAGAGATTCTTCATTCTTAATACTCATTTAACTCTAACAATTTTGACGACAATCATTAAGTAAATGCAGATATTAAGAGATTCTCCATTCTTAATACTCATTTAACTCTAACGATTTTCACTACAAACATTAAGTAAACAGAAATATTAAAAGATTCGCCATTTTTAATACTCGTTTAACTCTAATGATTTTCAAATTTCACACAGAACATACTCAGACATATTCTCAAATTCAATCCACAATTCACACCAAATCACATCAATTCATTTTTCCACAAAATCCACACAAACACATCTCAAAATTTATAAATAATAATTATGAACACGTCAAACACGACAACCACAAAATTATCACAACCCACCACTCAAACACATCAAATTTCATTTCCTCAAAACCACACGTAAATGAGTTAAATTCATTTTCCATGAAACATTCATCAATATCACCAAAACTCAACTCTAAAATTTTACCCATAAAAGCATTAAATTCATTTTCCCCAAATCAACACTTCAACCCTAACAAATTTCTTTTCCACACAACCACAGATAAGTCCCTAAATGCAAACTAAAAGTTTGGAAGGAGACCTTACCTTAACGGTAGCTTTAAGGAGCGATTAGGGTACCGCGATAAATTTTGATAAAACCTCCGCTCGTGTAAGACCCATAATTTTAAAGTACACTTTATGTATTTTATATGTTTTGGATTTTGGTTCGGAGGCTTTTTAGCCAAAGTTAATAATATTATGGAGTTTATAGGATCAAAAAGTTATTTTGACACCGTTTAGAATTACTCGTCG